>NC_034199.2:50610280-50900280 GCF_002021735.2 Oncorhynchus kisutch
CTATGTTCTCTCCCCTCCCCATCTCTCCTGCTGTTCTTCCCCCTCCCCATCTTCTGCTGTTCTCTCCCCCTCCCCATCTCTCCTACTGTTCTCTCCCCCTCCCCATCTCTCCTACTGTTCTCTCCCCCTCCCCATCTCCTACTGTTCTCTCCCCCTCCCATCTCTCCTACTGTTCTCTCCCCTCCCCATCTCTCCTGCTGTTCTCTCCCCCTCCCCATCTCTCCTGCTGTTCTCTCCCCCTCCCCATCTCTCCTGCTGTTCTCTCCCCCTCCCCATCTCTCCTGCTGTTCTCTCCCCCTCCCCATCTCTCCTACTGTTCTCTCCCCCTCCCCATCTCTCCTGCTGTTCTCTCCCCCTCCCCCCTGCTGTTCTCTCCCCCTCACCATCTCTCCTGCTGTTCTCTCCCCCTCCCATCTCTCCCCTCCCACCTCTCCTACTGTTCTCTCACCCTCCCCATCTCTCCTGCTGTTCTCTCCACCTCCCCATCTCTCCCCCTCCCCATCTCTCCTACTGTTCTCTCCCCCTCCCATCTCCCTGCTGTTCTCTCCCCTCCCTCATCTCTCTGCTGTTCTCTCCCCCCTCCCCATCTCTCCTGCTGTTCTCTCCCCCTCCCACATCTTCCTACTGTTCTCTGCCCCCTCCCCATCTCTCCTGCTGTTCTCTCCCCCTCCCCATTCTCCTACTGTTCTCTCCCCCTCCCATCTCTCTCCTGCTGTTCTCTCCCCTACCCATCTATACCTGTTCTCTCCCCCCTCCCCATCTCTCCTGCTGTTCTCTTCCCCCTCCCCATCTCTCCTGCTGTTCTCCCCCCCTCCCCATCTCTCCTGCTGTTCTCCCCACCCTCCCCTATCTCTCCTACCGGTTCTCTCCCCTTCCCAATCTCCCCTGCTGTTCCTCCCCCTCCCCCTCTCTCCTGCTGTTCTCTTCCCCCTCCCTCTGGCTGTTCTCTCCCCCTTCCCATTCTCTTTTCTGCTGTTCTCTCCCACCCTCCCCATCTCTTCCTACTGTTTTCTCTCCCTCTTTCCGTTCTCTCCCCCTCCCCATCTTTCCTACTGTTCTCTCCCCCTCCCCATCTCTCCTGCTGTTCTCTCCCCCTCCCCATCTCTCTCTGCTGTTCTCTCCCCCTCCCCATCTCTCCTACTGTTCTCTCCCCCTCCCCATCTCTCCTGCTGTTCTCTCCCCCTCCCCATCTCTCCTGCTGTTCTCTCCCCCTTCCTCTGCTGTTCTCTCCCCCTCCCCATCTCTCCTGCTGTTCTCTCCCCCTCCCCATCTCTCCTACTGTTCTCTCCCTCTTTCCGTTCTCTCCCTCGCTCTCTCTCTCCTGCTGTTCTCTCCCCCTCCCCATCTTTCCTACTGTTCTCTCCCCCTCCCCATCTCTCCTGCTGTTCTCTCCCCCTCCCCATCTCTCCTACTGTTCTCTCCCCCTCCCCATCTCTCCTGCTGTTCTCTCCCCTCCCCATCTCCTACTGTTCTCTCCCCCTCCCCATCTCTCCTGCTGTTCTCTCCACCCTCCCCATCTCTCCTGCTGTTCTCTCCCCTCCCCATCTCTCCTACTGTTCTCTCCCCCTCCCCATCTCTCCTACTGTTCTCTCCCCCTCCCCATCTCTCCTACTGTCTCTCCCCCTCCCCATTCTCTCCTACTGTTCTCTCCCCCTCCCCATCTCTCCTGCTGTTCTCTCCCCCTCCCCATCTCTCCTGCTGTTCTCTCCCCCTCCCCATCTCTCCTGCTGTTCTCTCCCCCTCCCCATCTCTCCTGCTGTTCTCTTCCCCCTCCCCATCTCTCCTGCTGTTCTCTCCCCTCCCCATCTCTCCTACTGTTCTCTCCCCCTCCCCATCTCTCCTGCTGTTCTCTCCCCCTCCCCCCTGCTGTTCTCTCCCCCTCACCATCTCTCCTGATGTTCTCTCCCCCTCCCCATCTCTCCCCCTCCCCACCTCTCCTACTGTTCTCTCCCCCTCCCCATCTCTCCTGATGTTCTCTCCACCTCCCCATCTCTCCCCCCTCCCCATCTCTCCTACTGTTCTCTCCTCCCTCCCCATCTCCCCCTGCTGTTCTCTCCCCCTCCCCATCTCTCCTGCTGTTCTCTCCCCCTCCCATCTCTCCTGCTGTTCTCTCCCCCTCCCCATCTTTCCTACTGTTCTCTCCCCCTCCCATCTCCTCCTGCTGTTCTCTACCCCCTCCCCATTTCTCCTACTGTTCTCTCCCCCTCCCCATCTCTCCTGCTGTTCTCTCCCCCTCCCCATCTCCTACTGTTCTCTCCCCCTCCCCATCTCTCCTGCCTGTTCTCTCCCCCTCCCCATCTCTCCTGCTGTTTCTCCCCCCCTCCCCATCTCTCCTACTGTTCTCTCCCCCTCCCCATCTCCCCTGCTGTTCTCTCCCCCTCCCCATCTCTCCTGCTGTTCTCTCCCCCCTCCCTCTGCTGTTCTCTCCCCTCCCCATCTCTCCTGCTGTTCTCTCCCCCTCCCCATCTCTCCTACTGTTCTCTCCCTCTTTCCGTTCTCTCCCTCGCTCTCTCTCTCCTGCTGTTCTCTCCCCCTCACCCATCTTTCCTACTGTTCTCTCCCCCTCCCCATCTCTCCTGCTGTTCTCCCCCCCTCCCCCATCCTCCCCTACTGTTCTCTCCCCCTCCCCATCTCCCCTGCTGTTCTCTCCCCCTCCCCATCTCTCCTGCTGTTCTCTCCCCCTCCCCATCTCTCCTGCTGTTCTCTCCCCCTCCCCATCTCTCCTACTGTTCTCTCCCTCTTTCCGTTCTCTCCCTCGCTCTCTCTTTCCTGCTGTTCTCTCTCTCTCCTGCTATTTTCCCAATCTCTCTGTCCCCTCTCTCTTTCTCTCCTGCTGTTCTCTCCTTCTCCCCCTCTTTCTCTCCCAGTAACTCTGGATAACCCCAGACCAGAGAGTGTGTGCTGAAGCACCCTCATGATCAGTCACTCCTGACTGCTTTCCTTTCTAGACCCAATTACCACAATCTCCAAAGGCTGGAGAGTATTAAAATAATCCCCAACTAATCATGAAATATAAACCCAGTATAGTACATTTCCCTACTCTGAAACCTCTGAAACAGCTAGATAGATCTTATTCAGACTGCCTTGGTAACCTAGACGGCCTCAGAAGGATTAGTTAATGATAAAACAAGCCATGGTATGCAGACTGTACACAATTTAACGGTCACAAACAGTTTTAGCGTTTGATTACTGCACAAAACTACTAAAACAGGATATGATTAGGTCGAACTTCAACTTCTTGAACATCTTAGCCGGTCAGAAATGAGTCTCTTTCCTCTGGCCAGACAGTTAATGCCAGGCAGAGGCAGCTATAACTCTGAGGTCAAAGGGGACTGATAGTATAGCGCACCGGACTGTTTACCTGGGGGAGCCCTCGAGTGGATGTTGATCGGCAGGGAGAGCCACTGCTCAACTGGATGTGTTAGTGTAGCCAGATCTGGACGTCTGATCATGAACTAATACATATGTTTTTCCAAACAAGCTTGATATATGATTATATATTATTATATTATACGTTTCAGGAAGCTAGGCCTATGTCGCACGTCACTTATGTTATTTATTAAATCAAAATTGAGTTTTTTTTGCATAAAAGCATTCTGGAACATGTGAACTTTCAAGTGCCTTAATAACAAACTTGTATGGGTAACTGTAGTAGTAGTGGTAGTAGTAGTGATAGTAGACTAGTAGTAGTAGTAGTGATAGTAGTAGTGGTGGTAGTAGTGGTAGTAGTAGTGGTAGTAGTAGTGGTAGTAGTAGTGGTAGTAGTAGTGGTAGTAGTAGTGATAGTAGTAGTGGTAGTAGACTAGTAGTAGTGATAGTAGTAGTGGTAGTAGTAGTGATAGTAGTAGTGGTAGTAGTAGTGATAAAGGTAGTGATAGTAGTAGTGGTAGTAGTAGTGACAGTAGTAGTGGTAGTAGTAGTGATAGTAGTAGTGGTAGTAGACTAATAGTAGTGATAGTAGTAGTGGTAGTAGTAGTGATAGTAGTAGTGGTAGTAGACTAGTAGTAGTGGTAGTAGTAGTAGTAGTAATAGTGGTAGTAGTAGTAAAAGTAGTAGTAGTGGTAGTGATAGTGATAGTAGTAGTGGTAGTAGACTAGTAGTAGTGGTAGTAGTAGTGATAGTAGTAGTGATAGTAACATAGGGTCAGTAGTTATATACTGGGTCAGTAGTTATATACAGGGTCATTAGTTATATACAGGGTCAGTAGCTTTATACAGGGTCAGTAGTTATATACAGGGTCAGTAGTTATATACAGGGTCAGTAGTTATATACAGGGTCAGTAGCTATATACAGGGTCAGTAGCTATATACAGGGTCAGTAGTTATATACAGGGTCAGTAGTTATATACAGGGTCAGTAGCTATATACAGGGTCAGTAGCTATATACAGGGTCAGTAGTTATATACAGGGTCAGTAGTTATATACAGGGTCAGTAACTATATACAGGGTCAGTAGTTATATACAGGGTCAGTAGTTATATACAGGGTCAGTAGTTATATACAGGGTCAGTAGTTATATACAGGGTCAGTACTATATACAGGGTCAGTAGTTATATACAGGGTCAGTCGTTATATACAGGGTCAGTAACTATATACAGGGTCAGTAGTTATATACAGGGTCAGTAGTTATATACAGAGTCAGTTCCAGGGTCAGTAGCTATATACAGGGTCAGTAGTTATATACAGGGTCAGTAGCTATATACAGGGTCAGTAGCTATATAGAGGGTCAGTAGTTATATACAGGGTCAGTAGTTATATACAGGGTCAGTAGTTATATACAGGGTCAGTAGTTATATACAGGGTCAGTAGTTATATACAGGGTCAGTAGCTATATACAGGGTCAGTAGCTATATAGAGGGTCAGTAGTTATATACAGGGTCAGTAGTTATATACAGGGTCAGTAGCTATATACAGGGTCAGTAGCTATATAGAGGGTCAGTAGTTATATACAGGGTCAGTAGCTATATAGAGGGTCAGTAGCTATATAGAGGGTCAGTAGTTATATACAGGGAGGGTCAGTAGCTATATACAGGGAGGGTCAGTAGCTATATACAGGGTCAGTAGTTATATACAGGGTCAGTAGCTATATACAGGGTCAGGAGTTATATACAGAGTCAGTTCCAGGGTCAGTAGTTATATACAGGGAGGGTCAGTAGCTATATACAGGGTCAGTAGTTATATACAGGGTCAGTAGCTATATACAGGGTCAGTAACTATATACAGGGTCAGTAGTTATATACAGGGGCAGGAGTTATATACAGAGTCAGTTCCAGGGTCAGTAGTTATATACAGGGTCAGTAGTTATATACAGGGTCAGGAGTTATATACAGGGTCAGTAGTTATGTACAGGGTCAGTAGTTATATACAGGGAGGGTCAGTAGCTATATACAGGGTCAGTAGTTATGCACAGGGTCAGTAGTTATATACAGGGTCAGTAGTTATGTACAGGGTCAGTAGTTATATACAGGGTCAGTAGTTATATACAGGGTCAGTAGCTATATACAGGGTCAGTAGTTATATACAGGGTCAGTAGTTATATACAGGGTCAGTAGTTATATACAGGGAGGGTCAGTAGCTATATACAGGGAGGGTCAGTAGCTATATAGAGGGTCAGTAGTTATATACAGGGAGGGTCAGTAGCTATATACAGGGAGGGTCAATAGCTATATACAGGGTCAGTAGTTATATACAGGGTCAGTAGCTATATACAGGGAGGGTCAGTAGCTATATACAGGGTCAGGAGTTATATACAGGGTCAGTAGTTATCTACAGGGTCAGTAGTTATATACAGGGTCAGTAGCTATATACAGGGTCAGTAGCTATATACAGGGTCAGGAGTTATATACAGGGTCAGTAGTTATGTACAGGGTCAGTAGTTATATACAGGGTCAGTAGTTATGTACAGGGTCAGTAGTTATATACAGGGTCAGTAGTTATATACAGGGTCAGTAGTTATATACAGGGTCAGGAGTTATATACAGAGTCAGTTCCAGGGTCAGTAGTTATATACATGGTCAGTAGTTATATACAGGGTCAGTAGCTATATACAGGGTCAGTAGTTATATACAGGGTCAGTAGTTATATACAGGGTCAGGAGTTATATACAGGGTCAGGAGTTATATACAGGGTCAGTAGTTATGTACAGGGTCAGTAGTTATATACAGGGTCAGTAGTTATGTACAGGGTCAGTAGTTACATACAGGGTCAGTAGTTATATACAGGGTCAGTAGCTATATACAGGGTCAGTAGTTATATACAGGGTCAGTAGTTATATACAGGGTCAGTAGTTATATACAGGGAGGGTCAGTAGCTATATACAGGGAGGGTCAGTAGCTATATAGAGGGTCAGTAGTTATATACAGGGAGGGTCAGTAGCTATATACAGGGAGGGTCAGTAGCTATATAGAGGGTCAGTAGCTATATACAGGGAGGGTCAGTAGCTATATACAGGGTCAGGAGTTATATACAGGGTCAGTAGTTATCTACAGGGTCAGTAGCTATATAGAGGGTCAGTAGTTATATACAGGGTCAGTAGTTATATACAGGGTCAGTAGTTATATACAGGGTCAGTAGTTATATACAGGGTCAGTAGCTATATACAGGGAGGGTCAGTAGTTATATACAGGGTCAGTAGCTAAATACAGGGTCAGTAGTTATATACAGGGTCAGTAGTTATATACAGGGTCAGTAACTATATACAGGGTCAGTAGTTATATACAGGGTCAGTAACTATATACAGGGTCATTAGTTATATACAGGGTCAGGAGTTATATACAGAGTCAGTTCCAGGGTCAGTAGCTATATACAGGGTCAGTAGTTATATACAGGGTCAGTAACTATATACAGGGTCAATAGTTATATACAGGGTCTGTAGTTATATACAGGGTCAGTAGTTATATACAGGGTCAGTAGTTATATACAGGGTCAGTAGTTATATACAGGGTCTGTAGTTATATACAGGGTCAGTAGTTATATACAGGGTCAGTAGTTATATACAGGGTCAGTAGTTATATACAGGGTCAGTAACTATATACAGGGTCAGTAGTTATATACAGGGTCAGTAGTTATATACAGAGTCAGTTCCAGGGTCAGTAGCTATATACAGGGTCAGTAGTTATATACAGGGTCAGTAACTATATACAGGGTCAGTAGTTATATACAGGGTCAGGAGTTATATACAGGGTCAGTAGTTATATACAGGGTCAGTAGTTATATACAGGGTCAGTAGCTATATACAGGGTCAGTAGTTATATACAGGGTCAGTAGTTATATACAGGGTCAGTAGCTATATACAGGGAGGGTCAGTAGCTATATAGAGGGTCAGTAGTTATATACAGTGAGGGTCAGTAGCTATATACAGGGAGGGTCAGTAGCTATATACAGGGTCAGTAGTTATATACAGGGTCAGTAACTATATACAGGGTCAGTAGTTATATACAGGGTCAGTAGCTATATACAGGGTCAGGAGTTATATACAGGGTCAGTAACTATATACAGGGTCAGTAGTTATATACAGGTTCAGGAGTTATATACAGGGTCAGTAGTTATATACAGGGTCAGGAGTTATATGCAGGGTCAGTAGCTATATACAGGGTCAGTAGTTATATACAGGTTCAGGAGTTATATACAGGGTCAGTAGTTATATACAGGGTCAGGAGTTATATACAGGGTCAGTAGTTATGTACAGGGTCAGTAGTTATATACAGGGTCAGTAGTTATACACAGGGAGGGTCAGTAGCTATATACAGGGTCAGTAGTTATGTACAGGGTCAGTAGTTATATACAGGGTCAGTAGTTATGTACAGGGTCAGTAGTTATATACACGGTCAGTAGTTATATACAGGGTCAGTAGCTATATACAGGGTCAGTAGTTATATACAGGGTCAGTAGTTATATACAGGGAGGGTCAGTAGTTATATACAGGGAGGGTCAGTAGCTATATACAGGGAGGGTCAGTAGCTATATAGAGGGAGGGTCAGTAGCTATATACAGGGTCAGTAGTTATATACAGGGTCAGTAGCTATATACAGGGAGGGTCAGTAGCTATATACAGGGTCAGGAGTTATATACAGGGTCAGTAGTTATCTACAGGGTCAGTAGCTATATAGAGGGTCAGTAGTTATATACAGGGTCAGTAGTTATATACAGGGTCAGTAGCTATATACAGGGTCAGTAGCTATATACAGGGTCAGTAGTTATATACAGGGTCAGGAGTTATACACAGGGTCAGTAGCTATATACAGGGTCAGTAGCTATATACAGGGTCAGGAGTTATATACAGGGTCAGTAGTTATATACAGGGTCAGTAGTTATATACAGGGTCAGGAGTTATATACAGAGTCAGTTCCAGGGTCAGTAGTTATATACAGGGTCAGTAGTTATATACAGGGTCAGTAGTTATATACAGGGTCAGTAGCTATATACAGGGTCAGTAGTTATATACAGGGTCAGGAGTTATATACAGGGTCAGTAGCTATATACAGGGTCAGTAGTTATATACAGGGTCAGTAGCTATATACAGGGTCAGTAGTTATATACAGGGTCAGTAGTTATATACAGGGTCAGTAGTTATATACAGGGTCAGTAGTTATATACAGGGTCAGGAGTTATATACAGGGTCAGTAGTTATATACAGGGTCAGTAGCTATATACAGGGAGGGTCAGTAGCTATATACAGGGTCAGGAGTTATGTACAGGGTCAGGAGTTATATACAGGGTCAGTAGCTATATACAGGGTCAGTAGTTATATACAGGGTCAGTAGTTATATACAGGGTCAGGAGTTATATACAGGGTCAGTAGTTATATACAGGGTCAGTAGCTATATACAGGGCCAGTAGTTATATACAGGGTCAGTAGTTATATACAGGGTCAGGAGTTATATACAGAGTCAGTTCCAGGGTCAGTAGTTATATACAGGGTCAGTAGTTATATACAGGGTCAGTAGTTATATACAGGGTCAGTAGCTATATACAGGGTCAGGAGTTATATACAGAGTCAGTTCCAGGGTCAGTAGTTAAGGTAGTAGTATATACAGGGTCAGTAGTTATATACAGGGTCAGTAGTTATATACAGGGTCAGGAGTTATATACAGGGTCAGTAGTTATATACAGGGTCAGGAGTTATATACAGGGTCAGTAGCTATATACAGGGTCAGTAGTTATATACAGGGTCAGTAACTATATACAGGGTCAGTAGTTATATACAGGGAGGGTCAGTAGCTATATACAGGGAGGGTCAGTAGCTATATACAGGGTCAGTAGTTATATACAGGGTCAGTAGCTATATACAGGGAGGGTCAGTAACTATATACAGGGTCAGGAGTTATATACAGGGTCAGGAGTTATATACAGGGTCAGTAGTTATCTACAGGGTCAGTAGCTATATAGAGGGTCAGTAGTTATATACAGGGTCAGTAGTTATATACAGGGAGGGTCAGTAGCTATATACAGGGAGGGTCAGTAGCTATATACAGGGTCAGTAGTTATATACAGGGTCAGTAGCTATATACAGGGAGGGTCAGTAACTATATACAGGGTCAGGAGTTATATACAGGGTCAGGAGTTATATACAGGGTCAGTAGTTATCTACAGGGTCAGTAGCTATATAGAGGGTCAGTAGTTATATACAGGGTCAGTAGTTATATACAGGGTCAGTAGCTATATACAGGGTCAGTAGCTATATACAGGGTCAGTAGTTATATACAGGGTCAGGAGTTATATACAGGGTCAGTAGTTATATACAGGGTCAGGAGTTATATACAGGGTCAGTAGCTATATACAGGGTCAGTTCCAGGGTCAGTAGTTATATACAGGATCAGTAGTTATATACAGGGTCAGTAGTTATATACAGGGATGGTCAGTAGTTATATACAGGGATGGTCAGTAGCTATATACAGGGTCAGTAGCTATATACAGGGTCAGTAACTATATACAGGGTCAGTAATTATATACAGGGTCAGTAGTTATATACAGGGTCAGGAGTTATATACAGGGTCAGTAGTTATGTACAGGGTCAGTAGTTATATACAGGGTCAGTAGTTATATACAGGGTCAGGAGTTATATACAGGGTCAGTAGTTATATACAGGGTCAGTTCCAGGGTCAGTAGTTATATACAGGGTCAGTAGTTATATACAGGGTCAGTAGTTATATACAGGGATGGTCAGTAGTTATATACAGGGATGGTCAGTAGCTATATACAGGGTCAGTAGCTATATACAGGGTCAGTAACTATATACAGGGTCAGTAATTATATACAGGGTCAGTAGTTATATACAGGGTCAGGAGTTATATACAGGGTCAGTAGTTATGTACAGGGTCAGTAGTTATATACAGGGTCAGTAGTTATATACAGGGAGGGTCAGTAGCTATATACAGGGTCAGTAGTTATGTACAGGGTCAGTAGTTATATACAGGGTCAGTAGTTATGTACAGGGTCAGTAGTTATATACAGGGCCAGTAGTTATATACAGGGTCAGTAGCTATATACAGGGTCAGTAGTTATATACAGGGTCAGTAGTTATATACAGGGTCAGTAGTTATATACAGGGAGGGTCAGTAGCTATATACAGGGAGGGTCAGTAGCTATATAGAGGGTCAGTAGTTATATACAGGGAGGGTCAGTAGCTATATACAGGGAGGGTCAGTAGCTATATACAGGGTCAGTAGTTATATACAGGGTCAGTAGCTATATACAGGGAGGGTCAGTAGCTATATACAGGGTCAGGAGTTATATACAGGGTCAGTAGTTATCTACAGGGTCAGTAGCTATATAGAGGGTCAGTAGTTATATACAGGGTCAGTAGTTATATACAGGGTCAGTAGTTATATACAGGGTCAGGAGTTATATACAGGGTCAGTAGCTATATACAGGGTCAGTAGTTATATACAGGGTCAGTAGCTATATACTGGGTCAGTAGTTATATACAGGGTCAGTAGTTATATACAGGGTCAGTAGCTATATACTGGGTCAGTAGTTATATACAGGGTCAGTAGTTATATACAGGGTCAGTAGTTATATTCAGGGTCAGTAATTGTATACAGGGTCAGTAGTTATATACAGGGTCAGTAGTTATATTCAGGGTCAGTAATTATATACAGGGTCAGTAGTTATATACAGGGTCAGGAGTTATATACAGGGTCAGTTCCAGGGTCAGTAGTTATATACAGGGTCAGGAATTATATACAGGGTCAGTAGTTATATACAGGGTCAGTTCCAGGGTCAGTAGTTATATACAGGGTCAGTAGTTATATACAGGGATGGTCAGTAGTTATATACAGGGATGGTCAGTAGTTATATACAGGGATGGTCAGTAGCTATATACAGGGTCAGTTCCAGGGTCAGTAGTTATATACAGGGTCAGTAGTTATATACAGGGTCAGTAGTTATATACAGGGTCAGTAGCTATATACAGGGTCAGTAGCTATATACAGGGTCAGTAGTTATGTACAGGGTCAGTAGTTATGTACAGGGTCAGTAGTTATATGCAGGGTCAGTAGCTATATACAGGGTCAGTAGTTATGTACAGGGTCAGTAGTTATATACAGGGTCAGTAGCTATATACAGGGTCAGTAGTTATATACAGGGTCAGTAGTTATATACAGGGTCAGTAGCTATATACAGGGAGGGTCAGTAGCTATATACAGGGTCAGTAGCTATATACAGGGTCAGTAGTTATATACAGGTTCAGGAGTTATATCCAGGGTCAGTAGTTATATACAGGGTCAGTAGTTATATACAGGTTCAGGAGTTATATCCAGGGTCAGTAGCTATATACAGGGTCAGGAGTTATATACAGAGTCAGTTCCAGGGTCAGTAGCTATATACAGGGTCAGTAGTTATATACAGGGACAGTTCCAGGGTCAGTAGCTATATACAGGGTCAGTAGTTATATACAGGGTCAGTAGTTATATACAGGGTCAGTAGTTATATACAGGGTCAGTAACTATATACAGGGTCAGTAGTTATATAGAGGGTCAGTAGTTATATACAGGGTCAGTAGCTATATACAGTGTCAGTAGCTATATAGAGGGACAGTGCCAATACAATCTTCAGGGATACTGGAGTTAAAGATATGTAAAGGGGACACACTCTTTTCACACCACTTTCATACAAAGTGATTTTCGTAGCAGGTTAGGAGAACATCTTCACAAACTGAACCCTTTTCCTAACCTCAGTGTCCCAACCTGCTGCATGAGTTCTCCTAACCTGCTCTGATAATGCCACTTCTTTATTGGAGTGGCATGCAAAGAGTGTTTGTCATATGTATCTGGGTACAGACAGAACAACAGAAGAACAGAACAACCTGGAGAATGTATGAAGTGCAGTTCACGACCCAAAAAATACTTTAACGATGTAAACATCACCTCCATTTGGCGAGTTGGGGCTGACTCTCTCAGGAGACAGTCGGTTCTGTTCCAGGCCGGGGGACCAGCGCTGTGGCGCTGCCTGGGGCATCGCTCTGCCCTGCTGACCGCCAAAAGATGACAAAGAGGACGAAGACGGAGGAAAAGGCGAGAAAGGTTGTTGCTGTAAAGCGGTCGCCAGGATCGGGTAGTCTGACGGCCAGTGTAGCTGCTGGGTGGGGGAGCCGTCTGCGGTGTTAGCAGGGGGGACACCCAGACTGAAACTACTAGATCCGTAGGTGTGAATATTGACGTAAGGTGCAGGTGAGATCACTGGGGAAGTTACATGTTGTGGAGGTGATGCTGCTACAGGAGCGAGGGGTGATTGTGTTTGAGCGGCTCGGGATGTGGAAGAGTTGGACCCCGATGCAGCAACGGAGTGACCAGACACGGTGGTGTTGGCGAGGGGGCTGACTCTGGCGGATGGGGAGGAGGGTGTCCCTGTCCCGGCCTGTCCCACCGCGCCCGAGGCATAACCGATGGAAGGAGACAGAGGTGACAGAGAAGACAGAGGGGTGGTGGCTGGCGCGGAGACCAGAACAACAGCTGTTGATGATGAGTTGACAACAGCACGAGTGGGGCTGCGACTCAATGACGTCGACGTGCGCGTTTCAGGTGCTTCGCTGGCGCTGCATCCACTAGTGTGGAATTTACCGTTCTCGGTGTTGGTGGGCGAGGGGCTACTGCATCCACTAGCGGTACCCTGCACAGACCTGGTCAACAGGGGGGGCTGTATCTGCGGTTTCAGTTGGAACGGAACCGTCGCTTTCATGGGCAGGAGGCGACTGAACACATTGCCTCCCGAAGCTCCCGAGACGCCAGTTGTAGCGCCGACTCCACCACCGGTTTCGCCGCTTGGCATAAATGTCGGAGACCCGTTTCTTCTCACTCTTTGAGACATTATTTGTTCTCAATAGTAAAAACAAAAAACTAAAACAATAACGAAAAAAACTGCTATTACAACGACCTCAGCATATGAATAAGTGAAAAACCTAGCCTATATTTCAATATATGTATTTGTCGAGAGAGCCTATCCAGTTAGGTTATTCCCTAACGCTTCTACATATTCCACCGGTCGCTCCTTATCGCTCCACATCCGTGACCGAAGCAGGCTGAAACGATTTCACAGCCACGCAGCTAACGTCTCCTACTGACCACGTACTCCCTGCCTCTCATTGGCTAACACTATCCCTCTGAGAACTTCTTATTGGCTCGTCAATTAAAAGCCCGCCTTAGAATTGATCACACGCACAATACATGGTTTATTCAAGCAACTTTCCCCTATTGCGTTATAAAGTGGTAATAATGTATTGGTGACCAATCAATTACATTTCGAATGATAAACAAACTGTATTTTAAATGTTTCAATTGTGTAATGGCAAGCCATGAATGCTCTAATGATAGTGAATCTAAACACAGTTGCATCCATAGCCTAACATTTTAATCAACAGTCCCATTAATTTCAGATTGAGATGATATTTTCACTGAAATCCCTGTTGTAGTTCTTGTGTAGTGGCAAGAAGATTACTTTGGTAAAGAGTGTGTTTTGAACAAGCTACGAGTGTTCAAAACACACAAAAATGACACTCATGTGGACAAATAATTGACCTAAAACTGCGTCACAACAAATACTAGTGCAGGATGAGGTGTACTAGTGCAGGATGAGGTGTACTAGTGCAGGATGAGGTGTACTAGTGCAGGATGAGGTGTACTAGTGCAGGATGCGGTCTACTAGTGTAGGATGAGGTCTACTAGTGCAGGATGAGGTCTACTAGTGTATGATGAGTTGTACTAGTGCAGGATGAGGTGTACTAGTGCAGGATGAGGTCTACTAGTGCAGGATGAGGTCTACTAGTGTATGATGAGGTATACTAGTGCAGGATGAGACCTACTAGTGTAGGATGAGGTCTACTAGTGCAGGATGAGGTCTACTAGTGCAGGATGAGGTGTACTAGTGCAGGATGAGGTGTACTAGTGCAGGATGAGGTGTACTAGTGCAGGATGAGGTGTACTAGTGCAGGATGCGGTCTACTAGTGTAGGATGAGGTCTACTAGTGCAGGATGAGGTCTACTAGTGTATGATGAGTTGTACTAGTGCAGGATGAGGTGTACTAGTGCAGGATGAGGTCTACTAGTGCAGGATGAGGTCTACTAGTGTATGATGAGGTATACTAGTGCAGGATGAGACCTACTAGTGTAGGATGAGGTCTACTAGTGTAGGATGAGGTCTAATACTGCAGGATGAGGTGTACCAGTGCAGGATGAGGTGTACCAGTGCAGGATGAGGTCTACTAGTGCAGGATGAGGTCTACTAGTGTAGGATGAGGTCTACTAGTGTATGATGAGGTCTACTAGTGTAGGAAGGTCTACTAGTGTAGAAGGAGGTCTACTCATGTAGGATGAGGTCTACTCGTGTAGGATGAGGTATACTAATGCAGGATGAGGTCTACTAGTGTAGGATGAGGGTTTTACTAGTGCAGGATGAGGTCTACTAGTGTAGGATGAGGGTTTTACTAGTGCAGGATGAGGTGTACTAGTGCAGGATGAGGTGTACTAGTGCAGGATGAGGTGTACTAGTGCAGGATGAGGTGTACTAGTGCAGGATGAGGTGTACTAGTGCAGGATGCGGTCTACTAGTGTAGGATGAGGTCTACTAGTGCAGGATGAGGTCTACTAGTGTATGATGAGTTGTACTAGTGCAGGATGAGGTGTACTAGTGCAGGATGAGGTCTAATACTGCAGGATGAGGTGTACCAGTGCAGGATGAGGTCTACTAGTGCAGGATGAGGTCTACTAGTGTAGGATGAGGTCTACTAGTGTATGATGAGGTCTACTAGTGCAGGATGAGGTCTACTAGTGTAGGAAGGTCTACTAGTGTAGAAGGAGGTCTACTCATGTAGGATGAGGTCTACTCGTGTAGGATGAGGTATACTAATGCAGGATGAGGTCTACTAGTGTAGGATGAGGGTTTTACTAGTGCAGGATGAGGTCTACTAGTGTAGGATGAGGGTTTTACTAGTGCAGGATGAGGTCTACTAGTGCAGGATGAGGTCTACTAGTGCAGGATGAGGTCTACTAGTGTAGGATGAGGTCTACTTGTGTAGGATGAGGTCTACTAATGCAGGATGAGGTCTACTAGTGTAGGATGAGGTCTACTAGTGCAGGATGAGTTGTACTAGTGCAGGATGAGGGCTACTAGTGCAGGATGAGGTCTACTAGTGTAGGATGAGGTCTACTAGTGCAGGATGAGTTGTACTAGTGCAGGATGAGGGCTACTAGTGCAGGATGAGGTCTACTAGTGTAGGATGAGGGCTACTAGTGTAGGATGAGGTCTACTAGTGCAGGATGAGTTGTACTAGTGCAGGATGAGGGCTACTAGTGCAGGATGAGTTGTACTAGTGTAGGATGAGGTCTACTAGTGCAGGATGAGTTGTACTAGTGTAGGATGAGGTCTACTAGTGCAGGATGAGTTGTACTAGTGCAGGATGAGTTGTACTAGTGCAGGATGAGTTGTACTAGTGTAGGATGAGTTGTACTAGTGTAGGATGAGGTCTACTAGTGCAGGATGAGTTGTACTAGTGCAGGATGAGGGCTACTAGTGCAGGATGAGGTCTACTAGTGTAGGATGAGGTCTACTAGTGTAGGATGAGGTCTAATACTGCAGGATGAGGTGTACCAGTGCAGGATGAGGTCTACTAGTGCAGGATGAGGTCTACTAGTGTAGGATGAGGTCTACTAGTGTATGATGAGGTCTACTAGTGCAGGATGAGGTCTACTAGTGTAGGAAGGTCTACTAGTGTAGAAGGAGGTCTACTCATGTAGGATGAGGTCTACTCGTGTAGGATGAGGTATACTAATGCAGGATGAGGTCTACTAGTGTAGGATGAGGGTTTTACTAGTGCAGGATGAGGTCTACTAGTGTAGGATGAGGGTTTTACTAGTGCAGGATGAGGTCTACTAGTGCAGGATGAGGTGTACTAGTGCAGGATGAGGTGTACTAGTGCAGGATGAGGTGTACTAGTGCAGGATGAGGTGTACTAGTGCAGGATGCGGTCTACTAGTGTAGGATGAGGTCTACTAGTGCAGGATGAGGTCTACTAGTGTATGATGAGTTGTACTAGTGCAGGATGAGGTGTACTAGTGCAGGATGAGGTCTACTAGTGCAGGATGAGGTCTACTAGTGTATGATGAGGTATACTAGTGCAGGATGAGACCTACTAGTGTAGGATGAGGTCTACTAGTGTAGGATGAGGTCTAATACTGCAGGATGAGGTGTACCAGTGCAGGATGAGGTCTACTAGTGCAGGATGAGGTCTACTAGTGTAGGATGAGGTCTACTAGTGTATGATGAGGTCTACTAGTGCAGGATGAGGTCTACTAGTGTAGGAAGGTCTACTAGTGTAGAAGGAGGTCTACTCATGTAGGATGAGGTCTACTCGTGTAGGATGAGGTATACTAATGCAGGATGAGGTCTACTAGTGTAGGATGAGGGTTTTACTAGTGCAGGATGAGGTCTACTAGTGTAGGATGAGGGTTTTACTAGTGCAGGATGAGGTCTACTAGTGCAGGATGAGGTCTACTAGTGCAGGATGAGGTCTACTAGTGCAGGATGAGGTCTACTAGTGTAGGATGAGGTCTACTTGTGTAGGATGAGGTCTACTAATGCAGGATGAGGTCTACTAGTGTAGGATGAGGTCTACTAGTGCAGGATGAGTTGTACTAGTGCAGGATGAGGGCTACTAGTGCAGGATGAGGTCTACTAGTGTAGGATGAGGTCTACTAGTGCAGGATGAGTTGTACTAGTGCAGGATGAGGGCTACTAGTGCAGGATGAGGTCTACTAGTGTAGGATGAGGGCTACTAGTGTAGGATGAGGTCTACTAGTGCAGGATGAGTTGTACTAGTGCAGGATGAGGGCTACTAGTGCAGGATGATTTGTACTAGTGTAGGATGAGGTCTACTAGTGCAGGATGAGTTGTACTAGTGTAGGATGAGGTCTACTAGTGCAGGATGAGTTGTACTAGTGCAGGATGAGTTGTACTAGTGCAGGATGAGTTGTACTAGTGTAGGATGAGTTGTACTAGTGTAGGATGAGGTCTACTAGTGCAGGATGAGTTGTACTAGTGCAGGATGAGGGCTACTAGTGCAGGATGAGGTCTACTAGTGTATGATGAGGTCTACTAGTGTAGGATGAGGTCTACTAGTGCAGGATGAGGTCTACTAGTGTAGGATGAGGTCTACTAGTGCAGGATGAGGTCTACTAGTGTAGGATGAGGTCTACTAGTGCAGGATGAGGTCTACTAGTGCAGGATGAGGTCTACTAGTGTATGATGAGGTCTACTAGTGCAGGATGAGGTCTACTAGTGTAGGATGAGGTCTACTAGTGCAGGATGAGGTCTACTAGTGCAGGATGAGGTCTACTAGTGTATGATGAGGTCTACTAGTGCAGGATGAGGTCTACTAGTGTAGGATGAGGGCTACTAGTGTATGATGAGGTCTACTAGTGTAGGATGAGGTCTACTAGTGCAGGATGAGGTCTACTAGTGTAGGATGAGGTCTACTAGTGCAGGATGAGGTCTACTAGTGCAGGATGAGGTCTACTAGGTATGATGAGGTCTACTAGTGTATGATGAGGTCTACTAGTGCAGGATGAGGTCTACTAGTGTAGGATGAGGTCTACTAGTGCAGGATGAGGTCTACTAGTGCAGGATGAGGTCTACTAGTGTATGATGAGGTCTACTAGTGTATGATGAGTCTACTAGTGCAGGATGAGGTCTACTAGTGCAGGATGAGGTCTACTAGTGCAGGATGAGGTCTACTAGTGCAGGATGAGGTCTACTAGTGTATGATGAGGTCTACTAGTGCAGGATGAGGTCTACTAGTGTAGGATGAGGTCTACTAGTGCAGGATGAGGTCTACTAGTGTAGGATGAGGTCTACTAGTGCAGGATGAGGTCTACTAGTGTAGGATGAGGTCTACTAGTGCAGAATGAGGTCTACTAGTGCAGGATGAGGTCTACTAGTGCAGGATGAGGTCTACTAGTGCAGGATGAGGTCTACTAGTGCAGGATGAGGTGTACTAGTGCAGGATGAGGTCTACTAGTTTAGGATGAGGTCTACTAGTGCAGGATGAGTTGTACTAGTGCAGGATGAGGTCTACTAGTGCAGGATGAGGTCTACTAGTGTAGGATGAGGTCTACTAGTGTATGATGAGGTCTACTAGTGTAGGATGAGGTCTACTAGTGTAGGATGAGGTCTACTAGTGGCAGGATGAGGTCTACTAGTGCAGGATGAGGTCTACTAGTGTAGGATGAGGTCTACTAGTGCAGGATGAGGTCTACTAGTGCAGGATGAGGTCTACTAGTGTAGGATGAGGTCTACTAGTGCAGGATGAGGTCTACTAGTGCAGGATGAGGTCTACTAGTGCAGGATGAGGTCTACTAGTGGCAGGATGAGGTCTACTAGTGCAGGATGAGGTCTACTAGTGTATGATGAGGTCTACTAGTGTAGGCTGAGGTCTACTAGTGCAGGATGAGGTCTACTAGTGCAGGATGAGGTCTACTAGTGCAGGATGAGGTCTACTAGTGTAGGATGAGGTCTACTAGTGTAGGATGAGTCTACTAGTGCAGGATGAGGTTCTACTAGTGCAGGATGAGGTCTACTAGTGCAGGATGAGGTCTACTAGTGCAGGATGAGGTCTACTAGTGTAGGATGAGGTCTACTAGTGCAGGATGAGGTCTACTAGTGTAGGATGAGGTCTACTAGTGCAGGATGAGGTCTACTAGTGTAGGATGAGGTCTACTAGTGTAGGATGAGGTCTACTAGTGCAGCATGAGGTCTACTAGTGCAGGATGAGGTCTACTAGTGCAGGATGAGTCTACTAGTGTAGGATGAGGTCTACTAGTGCAGGATGAGGTCTACTAGTGTAGGATGAGGTCTACTAGTGTAGGATGAGGTCTACTAGTGCAGGATGAGGTCTACTAGTGTAGGATGAGGTCTACTAGTGCAGGATGAGGTCTACTAGTGTAGGATGAGGTCTACTAGTGCAGGATGAGGTCTACTAGTGCAGATGAGGTCTACTAGTGCAGGATGAGGTCTACTAGTGCAGGATGAGGTTCTACTAGTGCAGGATGAGGTCTACTAGTGAGGATGAGGTCTACTAGTGCAGGATGAGGTCTACTAGTGCAGGATGAGGTCTACTAGTGTAGGATGAGGTCTACTAGTGCAGGATGAGGTCTACTAGTGCAGGATGAGGTCTACTAGTGCAGGATGAGGTCTACTAGTGCAGGATGAGGTCTACTAGTGCAGGATGAGGTCTACTAGTGCAGGATGAGGTTCTACTAGTGCAGGATGAGGTCTACTAGTGCAGGATGAGGTCTACTAGTGCAGGATGAGGTCTACTAGTGCAGGATGAGGTCTACTAGTGCAGGATGAGGGTCTACTAGTGCAGGATGAGGTCTACTAGTGCAGGATGAGGTCTACTAGTGCAGGATGAGGTGTACTAGTGTAGGATGAGGTCTACTAGTGCAGGATGAGTTGTATAGTGCAGATGAGGTCTACTAGTGCAGGATGAGGTCTACTAGTGTAGGATGAGGTCTACTAGTGCAGGATGAGGTCTACTAGTGAGGATGAGTCTACTAGTGTAGGATGAGGTCTACTAGTGCAGGATGAGGTCTACTAGTGTAGGATGAGGTCTACTAGTGCAGGATGAGGTCTACTAGTGCAGGATGAGGTCTACTAGTGCAGGATGAGGTCTACTAGTGCAGATGAGGTCTACTAGTGCAGGATGAGGTCTACTAGTGCAGGATGAGGTCTACTAGTGCAGGATGAGGTCTACTAGTGTAGGATGAGGTCTACTAGTGCAGGATGAGGTCTACTAGTGTAGGATGAGGTCTACTAGTGCAGGATGAGGTCTACTAGTGCAGGATGAGGTCTACTAGTGCAGGATGAGGTCTACTAGTGCAGGATGAGGTCTACTAGTGCAGGATGAGGTCTACTAGTGCAGGATGAGGTCTACTAGTGTAGGATGAGGTCTACTAGTGCAGGATGAGGTCTACTAGTGCAGGATGAGGTCTACTAGTGCAGGATGAGGTCTACTAGTGCAGCATGAGGTCTCTAGTGCAGGATGAGGTGTACTAGTGCAGGATGAGGTCTACTAGTGTAGGATGAGGTCTACTAGTGCAGGATGAGTTGTACTAGTGCAGGATGAGGTTCTACTAGTGCAGGATGAGGTCTACTAGTGCAGGATGAGGTCTACTAGTGTATGATGAGGTCTACTAGTGTAGGATGAGGTCTACTAGTGTAGGATGAGGTCTACTAGTGCAGGATGAGGTCTACTAGTGCAGGATGAGGTCTACTAGTGTAGGATGAGGTCTACTAGTGCAGGATGAGGTCTACTAGTGCAGGATGAGGTCTACTAGTGTATGATGAGGTCTACTAGTGCAGGATGAGGTCTACTAGTGCAGGATGAGGTCTACTAGTGCAGGATGAGGTCTACTAGTGCAGGATGAGGTCTACTAGTGTATGATGAGGTCTACTAGTGCAGGATGAGGTTCTACTAGTGTAGGATGAGGTCTACTAGTGCAGGATGAGGTCTACTAGTGTAGGATGAGGTCTACTAGTGCAGGATGAGGTCTACTAGTGTAGGATGAGGTCTACTAGTGCAGAATGAGGTCTACTAGTGCAGGATGAGGTCTACTAGTGCAGGATGAGGTCTACTAGTGCAGGATGAGGTCTACTAGTGCAGGATGAGGTGTACTAGTGCAGGATGAGGTCTACTAGTTTAGGATGAGGTCTACTAGTGCAGGATGAGTTGTACTAGTGCAGGATGAGGTCTACTAGTGCAGGATGAGGTCTACTAGTGTAGGATGAGGTCTACTAGTGTATGATGAGGTCTACTAGTGTAGGATGAGGTCTACTAGTGTAGGATGAGGTCTACTAGTGCAGGATGAGGTCTACTAGTGCAGGATGAGGTCTACTAGTGTAGGATGAGGTCTACTAGTGCAGGATGAGGTCTACTAGTGCAGGATGAGGTCTACTAGTGTAGGATGAGGTCTACTAGTGCAGGATGAGGTCTACTAGTGCAGGATGAGGTCTACTAGTGCAGGATGAGGTCTACTAGTGCAGGATGAGGTCTACTAGTGCATGATGGGTCTCTACTAGTGTAGGATGAGGTCTACTAGTGTATGTGAGGTCCTACTAGTGCGGATGAGGTCTACTAGTGCAGGATGAGGTCTACTAGTGCAGGATGAGGTCTACTAGTGTAGGATGAGGTCTACTAGTGTAGGATGAGGTCTACTAGGTCAGGATGAGGTCTACTAGTGCAGGATGAGGTCTACTAGTGCAGGAATGAGGTCCTACTAGTTGGGTAAGGATGAGGTCTACTAGTGCAGGATGAGGTCTACTAGTGTAGGATGAGGTCTACTAGTGCAGGATGAGGTCTACTAGTGTAGGATGAGGTCTACTAGTGTAGGATGAGGTCTACTAGTGCAGCATGAGGTTCTACTAGTGCAGCATGAGGTCTACTAGTGCAGGATGAGGTCTACTAGTGTAGGATGAGGTCTAACTAGTGGTAGGATGAGGTTTCTACTAGTGCAGGATGAGGTCTACTAGTGTAGGATGAGGTCTACTAGTGTAGGATGAGGTCTACTAGTGCAGGATGAGGTCTACTAGTGTAGGATGAGGTCTACTAGTGCAGGATTGAGGTCTACTAGTGTAGGATGAGGTCTACTAGTGCAGGATGAGGTTCTACTAGTGCAGGATGAGGTCTACTAGTGCAGGATGAGGTCTACTAAGTGCAGGATGAGGTCTACTAGTGCAGGATTGAGGTCTACTAGTGCAGGATGAGGTCTACTAGTGCAGGATGAGGTCTACTAGTGCAGGATGAGGTCTACTAGTGTAGGATGAGGTCTACTAGTGCAGGATGAGGTCTACTAGTGTAGGATGAGGTTCTACTAGTGCAGGATGAGGTCTACTAGTGCAGGATGAGGTCTACTAGTGCAGGATGAGGTCTACTAGTGCAGGATGAGGTCCTACTAGTGCAGGATGAGGTCTACTAGTGCAGGATGAGGGTCTACTAGTGTAGGATGAGGTCTACTAGTTGCAGGATGAGGTCTACTAGTGCAGGATGAGGTCTACTAGTGCAGCATGAGGTCTACTAGTGCAGGATGAGGTGTACTAGTGCAGGATGAGGTCTACTAGTGTAGGATGAGGTCTACTAGTTGCAGGATGAGTTGTACTAGTGCAGGATGAGGTCTACTAGTGCAGGATGAGGTTCTACTAGTGCAGGATGAGGTCTACTAGTGTAGGATGAGGTCTACTAGTGTAGGATGAGGTCTACTAGTGCAGGATGAGGTCTACTAGTGTAGGATGAGGTCTACTAGTGCAGGATGAGGTCTACTAGTGTAGGATGAGGTCTACTAGTGCAGGATGAGGTCTACTAGTGCAGGATGAGGTCTACTAGTGCAGGATGAGGTCTACTAGTGCAGGATGAGGTCTACTAGTGCAGGATGAGGTCTACTAGTGCAGGATGAGGTCTACTAGTGCAGGATGAGGTCTACTAGTGTAGGATGAGGTCTACTAGTGCAGGATGAGGTCTACTAGTGTAGGATGAGGTCTACTAGTGCAGGATGAGGTCTACTAGTGCAGGATGAGGTCTACTAGTGCAGGATGAGGTCTACTAGTGCAGGATGAGGTCTACTAGTGCAGGATGAGGTCTACTAGTGCAGGATGAGGTCTACTAGTGCAGGATGAGGTCTACTAGTTGCTAGGATGAGGTCTACTAGTGCAGGATGAGGTCTACTAGTGCAGGATGAGGTCTACTAGTGCAGGATGAGGTCTACTAGTGCAGGATGAGGTTCTACTAGTGCAGGATGAGGTGTACTAGTGCAGGATGAGGTCTACTAGTGTAGGATGAGGTCTTACTAGTGCAGGATGAGTTGTACTAGTGCAGGATGAGGTCTACTAGTGCAGGATGAGGTCTACTAGTGTAGGATGAGGTCTACTAGTGTATGATGAGGTCTACTAGTGTAGGATGAGGTCTACTAGTGTAGGATGAGGTCTACTAGTGCAGGATGAGGTCTACTAGTGCAGGATGAGGTCTACTAGTGTAGGATGAGGTCTACTAGTGCAGGATGAGGTCTACTAGTGCAGGATGAGGTCTACTAGTGTAGGATGAGGTCTACTAGTGCAGGATGAGGTCTACTAGTGCAGGATGAGGTCTACTAGTGCAGGATGAGTTGTACTAGTGCAGGATGAGGTCTACTAGTGCAGGATGAGGTCTACTAGTGTAGGATGAGGTCTACTAGTGTATCATGAGGTCTACTAGTGTAGGATGAGGTCTACTAGTGCAGGATGAGGTCTACTAGTGCAGGATGAGGTCTACTAGTGCAGGATGAGGTCTACTAGTGTAGGATGAGGTCTACTAGTGTAGGATGAAGTCTACTAGTGCAGGATGAGGTCTACTAGTGCAGGATGAGGTCTACTAGTGCAGGATGAGGTCTACTAGTGTAGGATGAGGTCTACTAGTGCAGGATGAGGTCTACTAGTGTAGGATGAGGTCTACTAGTGCAGGATGAGGTCTACTAGTGTAGGATGAGGTCTACTAGTGTAGGATGAGGTCTACTAGTGCAGGATGAGGTCTACTAGTGTAGGATGAGGTCTACTAGTGCAGGATGAGGTCTACTAGTGTAGGATGAGGTCTACTAGTGCAGGATGAGGTCTACTAGTGTAGGATGAGGTCTACTAGTGTAGGATGAGGTCTACTAGTGCAGGATGAGGTCTACTAGTGTAGGATGAGGTCTACTAGTGCAGGATGAGGTCTACTAGTGTAGGATGAGGTCTACTAGTGCAGGATGAGGTCTACTAGTGTAGGATGAGGTCTACTAGTGTAGGATGAGGTCTACTAGTGCAGGATGAGGTCTACTAGTGTAGGATGAGGTCTACTAGTGCAGGATGAGGTCTACTAGTGTAGGATGAGGTCTACTAGTGCAGGATGAGGTCTACTAGTGTAGGATGAGGTCTACTAGTGTAGGATGAGGTCTACTAGTGCAGGATGAGGTCTACTAGTGCAGGATGAGGTCTACTAGTGTAGGATGAGGTCTACTAGTGCAGGATGAGGTCTACTAGTGCAGGATGAGGTCTACTAGTGTAGGATGAGGTCTACTAGTGTAGGATGAGGTCTACTAGTGCAGGATGAGGTCTACTAGTGCAGGATGAGGTCTACTAGTGCAGGATGAGGTCTACTAGTGCAGGATGAGGTCTACTAGTGTAGGATGAGGTCTACTAGTGTAGGATGAGGTCTACTAGTGCAGGATGAGGTCTACTAGTGTAGGATGAGGTCTACTAGTGTAGGATGAGGTCTACTAGTGCAGGATGAGGTCTACTAGTGTAGGATGAGGTCTACTAGTGCAGGATGAGGTCTACTAGTGTAGGATGAGGTCTACTAGTGTAGGATGAGGTCTACTAGTGCAGGATGAGGTCTACTAGTGTAGGATGAGGTCTACTAGTGTAGGATGAGGTCTACTAGTGCAGGATGAGGTCTACTAGTGCAGGATGAGGTCTACTAGTGCAGGATGAGGTCTACTAGTGTAGGATGAGGTCTACTAGTGCAGGATGAGGTCTACTAGTGCAGGATGAGGTCTACTAGTGCAGGATGAGGTCTACTAGTGTAGGATGAGGTCTACTAGTGCAGGATGAGGTCTACTAGTGTATGATGAGGTCTACTAGTGCAGGATGAGGTCTACTAGTGCAGGATGAGGTCTACTAGTGCAGGATGAGGTCTACTAGTGTATGATGAGGTCTACTAGTGCAGGATGAGGTCTACTAGTGTAGGATGAGGTCTACTAGTGCAGGATGAGGTCTACTAGTGTAGGATGAGGTCTACTAGTGCAGGATGAGGTCTACTAGTGCAGGATGAGGTCTACTAGTGCAGGATGAGGTCTACTAGTGCAGGATGAGGTCTACTAGTGTAGGATGAGGTCTACTAGTGTAGGATGAGGTCTACTAGTGTAGGATGAGGTCTACTAGTGTAGGATGAGGTCTACTAGTGTAGGATGAGGTCTACTAGTGCAGGATGAGGTCTACTAGTGCAGGATGAGGTCTACTAGTGCAGGATGAGGTCTACTAGTGCAGGATGAGGTCTACTAGTGTAGGATGAGGTCTACTAGTGTAGGATGAGGTCTACTAGTGTAGGATGAGGTCTACTAGTGCAGGATGAGGTCTACTAGTGTAGGATGAGGTCTACTAGTGTAGGATGAGGTCTACTAGTGCAGGATGAGGTCTACTAGTGCAGGATGAGGTCTACTAGTGTAGGATGAGGGCTACTAGTGCAGGATGAGGTCTACTAGTGTATGATGAGGTCTACTAGTGTAGGATGAGGGCTACTAGTGTAGGATGAGGTGTACTAGTGCAGGATGAGGTCTACTAGTGTAGGATGAGGTCTACTAGTGTAGGATGAGGTCTACTAGTGTAGGATGAAATCAAAGAAAACATTTTCAAAGCTAATTTTATTGGTCACATATAAATGGTTGGCAAATGATTATTGCGAGTGTAGCAAAATGCTTGTAAAGATGAGACCCACTAGTCCAGGGATCAACTACAGCCCTGACCTTCAGTTACACAATCAAAACACAAGGCTTATTTAATGGTAGCAACCCAAATGGCACCCTATTCCCTACAAAGTGCACTACTTTTAACCAGGGGCCATAGTGCTCTAGTCAAAAATAGTGCCCTATGTAGAGAATAGGGTGCCATTTGGGAAACATTCGAAGTTAAGAAGTCAATTGACATGAAAAAATCTATTCTCATTAATATAATCTTTAATCAATGGGGTAATGTAATGCAAGCTTTCTTTCATCGATAATTGCATTTTTAAACATTTCCAGAGCAGGCTAGAGTATGAGATATCATTTGTTATTTTATTTCAAAGCGCTT
This sequence comes from Oncorhynchus kisutch, assembly GCF_002021735.2. NCBI lineage: Eukaryota > Metazoa > Chordata > Actinopteri > Salmoniformes > Salmonidae > Oncorhynchus > Oncorhynchus kisutch. The sequence continues at coordinate 50,636,613 of NC_034199.2, forward strand.
ATTTTACAAACTTCAATAGAAAACAGAGTTGCTTTTAGGGCTAAGGAGAGATACAGGACCAGAGCTCTGAAGGAAACCATCTACTTCAACATGAATTGTGTCCCCCAGGTGGCACCCTACTTATTCCCCATGTAGTGCACTACTTTTGACCTGAACCCTATGGGCCCTAACCCTATGGGCCCTGAGCTCTATGGGCCCTAACCCTATGGGCCCTGACCTCTATGGGCCCTAACCCTATGGGCCCTAACCCTATGGGCCCTGAGCTCTATGGGCCCTGAGCTCTATGGGCCCTAACCCTATGGGCCCTGACCTCTATGGGCCCTAACCCTATGGGCCCTGACCTCTATGGGCCCTAACCCTATGGGCCCTAACCCTAAGGGCCCTGACCTCTATGGGCCCTAACCTCTATGGGCCCTAACCCTATGGGCCCTGACCTCTATGGGCCCTAACCCTATGGACCCTGAGCTCATGGGCCCTAAACCTATGGACCCTGAGCTCATGGGCCCTGACCTCTATGGGCCCTAACCCTATGGGCCCTGACCTCTATGGGCCCTAAACCCTATGGGCCCTGACCTCTATGGGCCCTAACCCTATGGGCCCTGCCCTCTATGGGCCCTGACCTCTATGGGCCCTGGTCAAAAGTAGTGCACTACACAGTATGACGAGTAGGATGCCATTTGACAAACAGCTCACTATAACCACAACAACACATCCGACATTCACCCTGGACCCACTCTTTAATCACTTTTCAAGTCATTTTTTTTTTTTAAGGTGACAGACAACACAGTTTTACAAAAGTCATTTCCAGACCAATAATGTAATGTATTTGGCAGTTGTTAAGATGTGAATGCATATCAGTGATGGATACAGTAGTGTCAGTCAGGACAATGTATTGTATTGTATAGTAACCTGTATTTTTGCATATTAAAGCACAGCACTCAAAAGTTCACAAAGCCTTGGGTTGGTCTGTCTGCGGCAGTCAGCAGTTCACAAAGCCTTGGGTTGGTCTGTCTGCGGCAGTCAGCAGTTCCTGACTTAAATATTACATTGTTATATCAGAATATCACTGAGTAGGGTAGAAATTCAAGGATCCACAATAGAATGCTTTATGTGGGACGTAGATTGGATGGAGTCAGTGATGAATAAGGTATATATCTAGTCCAAATTAGTCATACAGACCACGTGACTTCCTCAGTGGTAAAATCCCTGTTTTAATATTCCTCTCATCTTTATTTCATATGGTTAATTTATAATCTTACCGTAATGACCTTAATAATGTCCTGCATGCTTTCTGAGTGGCATATATCTACAGTGTGATACAGTATAAATAAGTGTGCTATAAACAACACAGTACTGTAGCAATGTTCTTGGTCCCATAGCAACGGTTGTATGTACAGTGTCCTTCAGAAAGGATTCACACCTTTTTAACACCCACATTGTGCTGTTACAGTCTGAATTTAAAATGGTTTACAGACTGAATTTAAAATGGTTTACAGTCTGAATTTAAAATGGTTTACAGTCTGAATTTAAAATGGTTTACAGTCTGAATTTAAAATGGTTTACAGTCTGAATTTAAAATGGTTTACAGACTGAATTTAAAATGGTTTACAGTCTGAATTTAAAATGGTTTACAGTCTGAATTTAAAATGGTTTACAGTCTGAATTTAAATGGTTTACAGTCTGAATTTAAAATGGTTTACAGTCTGAATTTAAAATGGTTTACAGTCTGAATTTAAAATGGTTTACAGTCTGAATTTAAAATGGTTTACAGTCTGAATTTAAAATGGTTTACAGTCTGATTTTAAAATGGTTTACAGTCTGAATTATAAAATGGTTTACAGACTGAATTTAAAATGGTTTACAGTCTGAATTTAAAATGGTTTACAGACTGAATTTAAAATGGTTTACAGTCTGAATTACAATGTAATACACAATACCTGATCTACACGCAATACCCCATAATGTCAAAGTGGAATTTTGTTAGTATATAGTATATTTAAAGGAATAAAACATAACGTAAAGCTGAAATGTCTTGAGTCAATAAGTATTCAACCCCTTTATGGTAAGGAGCCTAAATAAGTTCAGGAGTAAAAGTGTGCTTAACAAATCGCATAATAAGTTGCATGGACTCATTCCGTGTTCAATAATATTGGTTAACATGATTTTTGAATGACTACCTCATCTCTGTACCCCAACACATACAGATAATTGTAAGGTCCCTCAATCGAGCAGTGAATTTCAAACACAGATTCAACCACAAAGACCAAGGAGATTTTTCAATGCCTCGCAAAGAAGGGCACCGGTTGGTAGATGGGTAAAATGTGTAATATCCCTTTGAGCAAGGTGAAGTTATAATTAGGCTTTGGATGGTGTATCAATACACCCAGTCACTACAAAGATACAGACGTCCTTCCTAACTCAGTTGCCGGAGAGGAAGGAAACCGCTCAGGATTTTCACCATGAAGCCAATGGTGACCTTAAAACAGTTCCAGAGTTTAATGGCTGTGATGGGAGAAAACAAGTGAGGATGGATCAACATTGTAGTTACTCCATAGTTACTCCATAATACTAACCTAAATGACAGAGTTAAAAAAGCCTGTACAGAATACAAATACTCCAAAACATGCATCCTGTTTGCAACAAGGCACTTAAGTAATACTGAAAACATTTCGGCAAAGAAATTAACTTTTTGTTCTGAATAAAGCGTTTTGTTTGGGGCAAATCCAACACAACACATCACTCAGTACCACTTCATATTTTCAAGCATGGCGGTGGCTGCATCATGTTATGGGTATGCTTGTCATTGGCAAGGACTAGGGAGTTATTAGGATAAAAATAAACGGTAGACAGCCACCGCCACAGCCAAAATCCTAGAGGAAAGTCTGGTTCAGTCTGTGTTCCAATAGACAATGAGGAGATGAATTCACCTTTCAGAAGGACAATAACCTAAAACAAGGCCAAATCTACACTTTAGTTAGTTACCAAGAAGATATTGAATATTCCTGAGTGGTCTAGTTACAGTTTTGACTTAAATCAGCTTGAAGATCTATGGAAAGACTTGAATATCTAATAATGATCAACAATCAACTTGACAGAGCTTGAAGAATTGTTTAAAGAATAATGGGCAAATATTGTACAATCCAGGTGTGCAAAGCTCTTCTCTTAGAGATTTACCCAGAAAGACTCACAGCTGTAATCACTCTTAGAGATTTACCCAGAAAGACGCACCGCTGTAATTGCTGTTTCTACAAAGTATTCTAGTCAGTATTTGCAAAAATGTCAAAAAACATGTTTTCACTTTGTCATTATGGGGTGTGTCGATTGGTGAATATTGAATAAATATTATTAAATGAATATTTCATCCATTTTGAATTCAGACTGCAAAACAAAATGTGGAATAAGTCAAGGGGTATGATTTTTTTCTGAAGCCACTGTATGTTGCAGTATGTATAGTATATCTAGGTAACTGCACTATCTATATATACACACAATTACTTACACCAAAGAGGTGAGCCTATAACACATTAGTGTCGCATTTCCAATGAGGATTTACCCCAGTGCTGGAAGCACAATAACACTAGACGTTGACGCTAACATAAAACACTTGCGGCCCACTGTGGGGGTAGTCCTCAATGGAATAGAACCATGTGAGTTAGACAGCTATATACCAGACGAGGAGAAACAGGGGCTCACAAATGTCAACAGAAGAGAAACATTTTGATTGATTTTACATCAGAGTATTGTTGAAAATGTAAAAAATATATATTTAAAAAACAGATGACAGATGAGAATACTTGGGTTTTGGCTTTAGTTTTCATCTCCAACATCAATCTTCAAGAGAAGAGAAGCCTGACACATCAAGAGAACCCTGACACATCAAGAGAAGAGAACCCTGACACATCAAGAGAAGAGAACCCTGACACATCAAGAGAAGAGAACCCTGACACATCAAGAGAAGAGAACCCTGACACATCAAGAGAACCCTGACACATCAAGAGAAGAGAACCCTGACACATCAAGAGAACCCTGACACATCAAGAGAACCCTGACACATCAAGAGAAGAGAACACGGACGCATCAAAAAGTGGAGAATGTTTACCTTAACATTTGTATAGAACATTCAGAGAACTCTCTCCTCTCCAAACCAAAAACACATTTAACAATATGTAGATTGACAAACTTTCCAAAACATTAACAGTTTATTGTAGGGTAGTTTACATGTTATAAGTTCCAGGTATGTGGGTGGGTTCCATGTAGGTTTACGTAGCTATAAATTAGTAGTAATTTACAGTTCTGTTCATAGCACAGCTGAAATGGAATGTGGGATAGAATGATGTTACCCAACCCACTAGTCAGCTAACATGTCCAATTGGTCTATTAACCATCCTCCAGGAGTCTAGACTAGACTAGAGCATGGTGAATATAGAGTAGAGGACTGAATGTCTGTTAACCCTCCTCCAGTAGTCTAGACTAGACTAGAGCATGGTGAATATAGAGTAGAGGACTGACTGTCTGTTATCCCTCCTCCAGTAGTCTAGACTAGAGCATGGTGAATATAGAGTAGAGTACTGACTGTCTGTTAACCCTCCTCCAGGAGTCTAGACTAGAGCATGGTGAATATAGAGTAGAGGACTGACTGTCTGTTAACCCTCCTCCAGTAGTCTAGACTAGAGCATGGTGAATATAGAGTAGAGGACTGACTGTCTGTTAACCCTCCTCCAGTAGACTAGACTAGAGCATGGTGAATATAGAGTAGAGGACTGACTGTCTGTTAACCCTCCTCCAGGAGTCTAGACTAGACTAGAGCATGGTGAATATAGAGTAGAGGACTGACTGTCTGTTAACCCTCCTCCAGTAGTCTAGACTAGACTAGAGCATGGTGAATATAGAGTAGAGGACTGACTGTCTGTTATCCCTCCTCCAGTAGTCTAGACTAGAGCATGGTGAATATAGAGTAGAGGACTGACTGTCTGTTAACCCTCCTCCAGGAGTCTAGACTAGAGCATGGTGAATATAGAGTAGAGGACTGACTGTCTGTTAACCCTCCTCCAGTAGTCTAGACTAGAGCATGGTGAATATAGAGTAGAGGACTGACTGTCTGTTAACCCTCCTCCAGTAGACTAGACTAGAGCATGGTGAATATAGAGTCGAGGACTGACTGTCTGTTAACCCTCCTCCAGGAGTCTAGACTAGACTAGAGCATGGTGAATATAGAGTAGAGGACTGACTGTCTGTTAACCCTCCTCCAGTAGTCTAGACTAGACTAGAGCATGGTGAATATAGAGTAGAGGACTTTCTGTTAACCCTCCTCCAGTAGTCTAGACTAGAGCATGGTGAATATAGAGTAGAGGACTGACTGTCTGTTAACCCTCCTCCAGTAGTCTAGATTAGAGCATGGTGAATATAGAGTAGAGGACTGTCTGTTAACCCTCCTCCAGTAGTCTAGACTAGACTAGAGCATGGCGAATATAGAGTAGAGGACTGTCTGTTAACCCTCCTCCAGTAGTCTAGACTAGACTAGAGCATGGTGAATATAGAGTAGAGGACTGTCTGTTAACCCTCCTCCAGTAGTCTAGACTAGAGCATGGTGAATATAGAGTAGAGGACTGACTGTCTGTTAACCCTCCTCCAGTAGTCTAGACTAGACTAGAGCATGGTGAATATAGAGTAGAGGACTTTCTGTTAACCCTCCTCCAGTAGTCTAGACTAGAGCATGGTGAATATAGAGTAGAGTACTGTCTGTTAACCCTCCTCCAGTAGTCTAGACTAGAGCATGGTGAATATAGAGTAGAGGACTGTCTGTTAACCCTCCTCCAGTAGTCTAGACTAGAGCATGGTGAATATAGAGTAGAGGACTGTCTGTTAACCCTCCTCCAGTAGTCTAGACTAGAGCATGGTGAATATAGAGTAGAGGACTGACTGTCTGTTATCCCTCCTCCTGGAGTCTAGACTAGAGCATGGTGAATATAGAGTAGAGGACTGTCTGTTAACCCTCCTCCAGTAGTCTAGACTAGACTAGAGCATGGTGAATATAGAGTAGAGGACTGTCTGTTAACCCTCCTCCAGTAGTCTAGACTAGAGCATGGTGAATATAGAGTAGAGGACTGTCTGTTAACCCTCCTCCAGTAGTCTAGACTAGAGCATGGTGAATATAGAGTAGAGGACTGTCTGTTAACCCTCCTCCAGTAGTCTAGACTAGAGCATGGTGAATATAGAGTAGAGGACTGTCTGTTAACCCTCCTCCAGTAGTCTAGACTAGAGCATGGTGAATATAGAGTAGAGGACTGTCTGTTAACCCTCCTCCAGTAGTCTAGACTAGACTAGAGCATGGTGAATATAGAGTAGAGGACTGTCTGTTAACCCTCCTCCAGTAGTCTAGACTAGACTAGAGCATGGTGAATATAGAGTAGAGTACTGTCTGTTAACCCTCCTCCAGTAGTCTAGACTAGAGCATGGTGAATATAGAGTAGAGGACTGTCTGTTAACCCTCCTCCAGTAGTCTAGACTAGAGCATGGTGAATATAGAGTAGAGGACTGTCTGTTATCCCTCCTCCAGTAGTCTAGACTAGAGCATGGTGAATATAGAGTAGAGGACTGACTGTCTGTTAACCCTCCTCCAGGAGTCTAGACTAGACTAGAGCATGGTGAATATAGAGTAGAGGACTGTCTGTTAACCCTCCTCCAGTAGTCTAGACTAGACTAGAGCATGGTGAATATAGAGTAGAGGACTGACTGTCTGTTAACCCTCCTCCAGGAGTCTAGACTAGAGCATGGTGAATATAGAGTAGAGGACTGTCTGTTATCCCTTCTCCAGTAGTCTAGACTAGAGCATGGTGAATATAGAGTAGAGGACTGACTGTCTGTTAACCCTCCTCCAGGAGTCTAGACTAGAGCATGGTGAATATAGAGTAGAGGACTGACTGTCTGTTAACCCTCCTCCAGTAGTCTAGACTAGACTAGAGCATGGTGAATATAGAGTAGAGGACTTTCTGTTAACCCTCCTCCAGTAGTCTAGACTAGAGCATGGTGAATATAGAGTAGAGTACTGTCTGTTAACCCTCCTCCAGTAGTCTAGACTAGAGCATGGTGAATATAGAGTAGAGGACTGTCTGTTAACCCTCCTCCAGTAGTCTAGACTAGAGCATGGTGAATATAGAGTAGAGGACTGTCTGTTAACCCTCCTCCAGTAGTCTAGACTAGAGCATGGTGAATATAGAGTAGAGGACTGACTGTCTGTTATCCCTCCTCCTGGAGTCTAGACTAGAGCATGGTGAATATAGAGTAGAGGACTGTCTGTTAACCCTCCTCCAGTAGTCTAGACTAGACTAGAGCATGGTGAATATAGAGTAGAGGACTGTCTGTTAACCCTCCTCCAGTAGTCTAGACTAGACTAGAGCATGGTGAATATAGAGTAGAGGACTGTCTGTTAACCCTCCTCCAGTAGTCTAGACTAGAGCATGGTGAATATAGAGTAGAGGACTGTCTGTTAACCCTCCTCCAGTAGTCTAGACTAGAGCATGGTGAATATAGAGTAGAGGACTGTCTGTTAACCCTCCTCCAGTAGTCTAGACTAGAGCATGGTGAATATAGAGTAGAGGACTGTCTGTTAACCCTCCTCCAGTAGTCTAGACTAGAGCATGGTGAATATAGAGTAGAGGACTGTCTGTTAACCCTCCTCCAGTAGTCTAGACTAGACTAGAGCATGGTGAATATAGAGTAGAGGACTGTCTGTTAACCCTCCTCCAGTAGTCTAGACTAGACTAGAGCATGGTGAATATAGAGTAGAGTACTGTCTGTTAACCCTCCTCCAGTAGTCTAGACTAGAGCATGGTGAATATAGAGTAGAGGACTGTCTGTTAACCCTCCTCCAGTAGTCTAGACTAGAGCATGGTGAATATAGAGTAGAGGACTGTCTGTTATCCCTCCTCCAGTAGTCTAGACTAGAGCATGGTGAATATAGAGTAGAGGACTGACTGTCTGTTAACCCTCCTCCAGGAGTCTAGACTAGACTAGAGCATGGTGAATATAGAGTAGAGGACTGTCTGTTAACCCTCCTCCAGTAGTCTAGACTAGACTAGAGCATGGTGAATATAGAGTAGAGGACTGACTGTCTGTTAACCCTCCTCCAGGAGTCTAGACTAGAGCATGGTGAATATAGAGTAGAGGACTGTCTGTTATCCCTTCTCCAGTAGTCTAGACTAGAGCATGGTGAATATAGAGTAGAGGACTGACTGTCTGTTAACCCTCCTCCAGGAGTCTAGACTAGAGCATGGTGAATATAGAGTAGAGGACTGTCTGTTATCCCTTCTCCAGTAGTCTAGACTAGAGCATGGTGAATATAGAGTAGAGGACTGACTGTCTGTTAACCCTCCTCCAGGAGTCTAGACTAGAGCATGGTGAATATAGAGTAGAGGACTGTCTGTTATCCCTTCTCCAGTAGTCTAGACTAGAGCATGGTGAATATAGAGTAGAGGACTGACTGTCTGTTAACCCTCCTCCAGGAGTCTAGACTAGAGCATGGTGAATATAGAGTAGAGGACTGTCTGTCTATGTACAGCATAGCTACGCACATTTACATAAGAAAAAAACCCTAAACATTAACACAATTATATTTGAACTTACTCTGCCGATTGTCCATAGGGTTGGTCCTTCAGCTGGTTGAAATTTAAGACAAAATATCCACAGTTATCAAATCAATCCAATGTTAATAGTCACATACTTCTGTAGACGACAGGTGTAGACTAACAGTGAAAGGCTGACTGACAGGTCCTTTTCCAACAATGAGTTTATTATGAAACGTACTTCAAAATGCACATCTCTGTGTGTGGCAAACCCTTTTCTTTTGCTCATGACCCAAAGGCACGTGAAGTACCGCCAGGCGACGCATACTGACCCAAGTCTTGCCGGTGTTTACATGGTTCTGTGCATGCGTCAAGGCAACAATCGTTTTCAAAGGTATTACCAGCTCTCTAAAAAGTCTGTTAAATACTACTACTGTGGATATTTCAACCAGCTGAAGGACAAACCGGACAGACAACTGGTAACGGAAGTTCAAATGTCATTTTATTCAACATTCTGGCTCGTAAGGAAACGAGCAGTGCTTTGATTCAGACTGTATACCAATAATTGGTCTGGTTTATTAAGCTAGGCAGGGGACTGACTGGGTAGAGAGAACAGTGAAAGGTTTAGAATAATGACGAGTGTCTTCTGAAGAGGAGTTCAACGGTCAGTCGGAGTAGACTGACGTTAAACTGTCGCTAATTTCTTTTTGTAACAGAACAAAATCCCATGTCCTTATAGACAGCTGCAGATACCTCTAATGTCCTTGTAGACAGCTGCAGATACCTCTAATGTCCTTGTAGACAGCTGCAGATATCTCTAATGTCCTTGTAGACAGCTGCAGATATCTCTAATGTCCTTGTAGACAGCTGCAGATACCTCTAATGTCCTTGTAGACAGCTGCAGATATCTCTAATGTCCTTGTAGACAGCTGCAGATACCTCATGTCCTTGTAGACAGCTGCAGATACCTCATGTCCTTGTAGACAGCTGCAGATATCTCTAATGTCCTTATAGACAGCTGCAGATACCTCATGTCCTTATAGACAGCTGCAGATATCTCTAATGTCCTTGTAGAGAGCTGCAGATATCTCTAATGTCCTTATAAGAGAGCTGCAGATACCTCATGTCCTTGTAGACAGCTGTCTCATTCAGGGACATGTGACAGAGAGCAGGACAGCTACTACTAATGATAATAATAAGTGCACTGTTTACAATGTCATAATAACAACAGAAGTAACCGCTGCAAAGAATACAACACAATTAAAAATGGTTTAAACTTCAACGCTAAAGCCTATCGGACATTAAACAATGTGATGGAAAAACGTAGGATCTACAGATTGATGTAAAAACAAACTTAAACATTATTGAATGTACTAAAGCATACACGGTGGTTTAAGGCACTGCATCTCAGTGCACTACAGTCCCTGGTTCGAATCCAGCCTGTATCATATCCGGCCGGGGAGTCCCATAGAGCGGCGCACAATTGGCCCGGCGTCGTCCGGGTTTGGCCCGGCGTCCCGGCGTCGTCCGGGTTTGGCCCGGTGTCGTCCGGGTTTGGCCTGGCGTCGTCTGGGTTTGGCCCGGCGTCGTCTGGGTTTGGCCCGGCGTCGTCTGGGTTTGGCCTGGCGTCGTCTGGGTTTGGCCCGGCGTCGTCCGGGTTTGGCCCGGCGTCGTCCGGGTTTGGCCCGGTGTCGTCTGGGTTTGGCCCGGCGTCGTCTGGGTTTGGCCCGGCGTCGTCTGGGTTTGGCCCGGCGTCGTCCGGGTTTGGCCCGGCGTCGTCCGGGTTTGGCCTGGCGTCGTCCGGGTTTGGCCCGGCGTCGTCTGGGTTTGGCCCGGCGTCGTCCAGGTTTGGCCCGGCGTCGTCCAGGTTTGGCCCGGTGTAGGCGGTCAATGTAAATAAGAATTTGTTCTGAAACCGACTTGCCTAGTTAAATAATAAAAATATACCGTTACTGAATGTACTAATGCATAAACATTACTTTGAGCATCTAACCCAGTCTTAAAGACCCACTGCTCCTGCTTGATCAGTCTTGTCTTGTCTCTTAATGTTTTTTAGACCAGTCGTTACCATGGTCACTAGATGATTGACATCACTTTTTTTTTTTTTTTTGAAGTGCGAAAACAATAAAACAATATTTTTCAAAATAAAAAAAAACTGCCATACGTACAATCATACAATGATTTATGTGGAACAGCATTTATAATGGAAGCAAGTGAAGCCAATGTTGCTGCATAGCTATATTCGGTTTTAAAGTTCTTCAAAGTAAAGAAAAAGTTGAGAAGAAAAGAATATCATAATTTATAAGTGCTTCTTTCTTGACAATTGATTCTCTTGCAGTCACATCGTTTCTTCTCCTTCTGACGGAATTTGAACCAGGAAATCAGGAAACCGGAGCATGCTGTCATACAGGTAGGCAACGCCTCAAATGACACCCTATTCACAACAGACCCTATCGACCATATCGGCTCTGGTCTAAAGTAGTGCACTATATAGGGAATAGGGTGTTATTGTAGACACAGCCGTAGCCTAAGGAGGCCACGCTCTCCTCAATGTGTTCCCGACAATCGAATGTAGCCAGCGTAATGAAAGAAGTTGCCAGCTATGGAGGTGTGGGAGGTCAGGGCAACACATTCTGCCCTAAAAAATAAAAAATCACATTTGGTGGCATCTGATACACCTCAATTTGTTAAAGTCATTGAAGTAGCCGACCACATAAAGATTAGTAGCCAGCTGGGTGTAGTTGGCAAACAGGCAGCTGGCATTTCTGCAACACACTGCCCACCTGTTATCACACCCTGCTCCAGGGGTCAGGGTTCACAGGCAGGTCATGCCAGGGTCACAGGGGTCAGAGGTCATGGTGGCTGTGGTAGTCCCCCCTCCTACCAGGTAGACGGCAGTGGAGGACTTGGAGCGACAGGTTCCGTTGTTGTTTACCTCTCCAACCTGCGTATCCATGGAGACCACCCAGGTGGAGGGGCGCCACCTCTTCAGGGAGTACGGTGTCTTGACACGACGTTTGATCTTCTCACCTGACCCTCCCTGGCCGTCCAGCGACGAACCATCACCTGGGGACACGGGAGACACCACAGACAGGTATTAGAACCTGAGAAACAAACACTGATCAAGATAGTTCAATTGTTTTACATGTTAGTCATTTAGCAGACGCTCTTGTCCAGAGAGACTTACAGTTAGTGAGTCATTTAGCAGACGCTCTTGTCCAGAGAGACTTACAGTCAGTACATTCATCTACAGATAGCTTGGTGGGACAACCACATATCTATCATAGTCAGTACATTCACCTTCAGACAGCTAGGTGGACCAGTCATAGTCAGTACATTCATCTTCAGATAGCTAGGTGGACCAGTCATAGTCAGTACATTCATCTCCAGATAGCTAGGTGGACCAGTCATAGTCAGTACATTCATCTCCAGATAGCTAGGTGGACCAGTCATAGTCAGTACATTCAACTCCAGATAGCTAGGTGGACCAGTCATAGTCAGTACATTCATCTCCAGATAGCTAGGTGGACCAGTCATAGCCAGTACATTCATCTCCAGATAGCTAGGTGGACCAGTCATAGTCAGTACATTCATCTCCAGATAGCTAGGTGGACCAGTCATAGTCAGTACATTCATCTCCAGATAGCTAGGTGGACCAGTCATAGTCAGTACATTCAACTCCAGATAGCTAGGTGGACCAGTCATAGTCAGTACATTCATCTCCAGATAGCTAGGTGGACCAGTCATAGCCAGTACATTCATCTCCAGATAGCTAGGTGGACCAGTCATAGTCAGTACATTCATCTCCAGATAGCTAGGTGGACCAGTCATAGTCAGTACATTCATCTCCAGATAGCTAGGTGGACCAGTCATAGTCAGTACATTCATCTCCAGATAGCTAGGTGGACCAGTCATAGTCAGTACATTCATCTTCAGATAGCTAGGTGGACCAGTCATAGTCAGTACATTCATCTACAGATAGCTAGGTGGACCAGTCATAGTCAGTACATTCATCTCCAGATAGCTAGGTGGGATAACCACATATCTATCATAGTCAGTACATTCACCTTCAGACAGCTAGGTAGACCAGTCATAGTCAGTACATTCATCTCCAGATAGCTAGGTGGACCAGTCATAGTCAGTACATTCAACTCCAGATAGCTAGGTGGACCAGTCATAGTCAGTACATTCATCTCCAGATAGCTAGGTGGACCAGTCATAGCCAGTACATTCATCTCCAGATAGCTAGGTGGACCAGTCATAGTCAGTACATTCATCTCCAGATAGCTAGGTGGACCAGTCATAGTCAGTACATTCATCTCCAGATAGCTAGGTGGACCAGTCATAGTCAGTACATTCAACTCCAGATAGCTAGGTGGACCAGTCATAGTCAGTACATTCATCTCCAGATAGCTAGGTGGACCAGTCATAGCCAGTACATTCATCTCCAGATAGCTAGGTGGACCAGTCATAGTCAGTACATTCATCTCCAGATAGCTAGGTGGACCAGTCATAGTCAGTACATTCATCTCCAGATAGCTAGGTGGACCAGTCATAGTCAGTACATTCATCTCCAGATAGCTAGGTGGACCAGTCATAGTCAGTACATTCATCTCCAGATAGCTAGGTGGACCAGTCATAGTCAGTACATTCATCTTCAGATAGCTAGGTGGACCAGTCATAGTCAGTACATTCATCTACAGATAGCTAGGTGGACCAGTCATAGTCAGTACATTCATCTCCAGATAGCTAGGTGGGATAACCACATATCTATCATAGTCAGTACATTCACCTTCAGACAGCTAGATAGACCAGTCATAGTCAGTACATTCATCTCCAGATAGCTAGGTGGACCAGTCATAGTCAGTACATTCATCTCCAGATAGCTAGGTGGACCAGTCATAGTCAGTACATTCATCTCCAGATAGCTAGGTGGACCAGTCATAGTCAGGACATTCATCTTCAGACAGCTAGGTGGACCAGTCATGGTCAGTACATTCATCTACAGATAGCTAGGTGGACCAGTCATGGTCAGTACATTCATCTCCAGATAGCTAGGTGGACCAGTCATAGTCAGGACATTCATCTTCAGACAGCTAGGTGGACCAGTCATAGTCAGTACATTCATTTCCAGATAGCTAGGTGGACCAGTCATAGTCAGGACATTCATCTTCAGACAGCTAGGTGGACCAGTCATGGTCAGTACATTCATCTACAGATAGCTAGGTGGACCAGTCATGGTCAGTACATTCATATCCAGATAGCTTGGTGGACCAGTCATAGTCAGGACATTCATATCCAGATAGCTAGGTGGACCAGTCATGGTCAGGACATTCATATCCAGATAGCTAGGTGGACCAGTCATGGTCAGTACATTCAACTCCAGATAGCTTGGTGGACCAGTCATAGTCAGTACATTCATCTCCAGATAGCTAGGTGGACCAGTCATAGCCAGTACATTCATCTCCAGATAGCTAGGTGGACCAGTCATAGTCAGTACATTCATCTTCAGACAGCTAGGTGGACCAGTCATGGTCAGTACATTCATCTACAGATAGCTAGGTGGACCAGTCATGGTCAGAACATTCATCTCCAGATAGCTAGGTGGACCAGTCATGGTCAGTACATTCATATCCAGATAGCTTGGTGGACCAGTCATAGTCAGTACATTCATCTCCAGATAGCTTGGTGGTACCACCACATATCAGTCATAGTCAGTACATTCATCTACAGATAGCTTGGTGGTACCACCACATATCAGTCATAGTCAGGACATTCATCTCCAGATAGCTTGGTGGTACCACCACATATCAGTCATAGTCAGGACATTCATCTCCAGACAGCTTGGTGGACCAGTCATAGTCAGTACATTCATCTCCAGACAGCTTGGTGGACCAGTCATAGTCAGTACATTCATCTCCAGATAGCTAGGTGGACCAGTCATAGTCAGTACATTCAACTCCAGATAGCTTGGTGGTACCACCACATATCAGTCATAGTCAGGACATTCATCTCCAGACAGCTTGGTGGACCAGTCATAGTCAGTACATTCATCTCCAGACAGCTTGGTGGACCAGTCATAGTCAGTACATTCATCTCCAGATAGCTAGGTGGACCAGTCATAGTCAGTACATTCATCTCCAGATAGCTTGGTGGACCAGTCATAGTCAGTACATTCAACTCCAGATAGCTTGGTGGACCAGTCATAGTCAGTACATTCATATCCAGATAGCTTGGTGGTACCACCACATATCAGTCATAGTCAGTACATTCAACTCCAGATAGCTAGGTGGTACCACCACATATCAGTCATAGTCAGTACATTCATCTACAGATAGCTTGGTGGTACCACCACATATCAGTCATAGTCAGTACATTCAACTCCAGATAGCTTGGTGGTACCACCACATATCAGTCATAGTCAGTACATTCATCTACAGATAGCTTGGTGGTACCACCACATATCAGTCATAGTCAGTACATTCAACTCCAGATAGCTTGGTGGTACCACCACATATCAGTCATAGTCAGTACATTCAACTCCAGATAGCTTGGTGGTACCACCACATATCAGTCATAGTCAGTACATTCATCTCCAGATAGCTTGGTGGACCACCACATATCAGTCATAGTCAGTACATTCAACTCCAGATAGCTAGGTGGTACCACCACATATCAGTCATGGTCAGTACATTCATATCCAGACAGCTTGGTGGACCAGTCATGGTCAGTACATTCATCTCCAGACAGCTTGGTGGTACCACCACATACCAGTCATGGTCAGTACATTCATCTCCAGATAGCTTGGTGGACCACCACATATCAGTCATAGTCAGTACATTCAACTCCAGATAGCTAGGTGGTACCACCACATATCAGTCATGGTCAGTACATTCATATCCAGACAGCTTGGTGGACCAGTCATGGTCAGTACATTCATCTCCAGACAGCTTGGTGGTACCACCACATACCAGTCATGGTCAGTACATTCATCTCCAGATAGCTTGGTGGTACCACCACATATCAGTCATAGTCAGTACATTCATATCCAGATAGCTTGGTGGACCAGTCATGGTCAGTACATTCAACTCCAGATAGCTAGGTGGACCAGTCATAGTCAGTACATTCATCTCCAGATAGCTAGGTGGTACCACCACATATCAGTCATAGTCAGTACATTCATCTACAGATAGCTAGGTGGATCAGTCATAGTCAGTACATTCATCTCCAGATAGCTAGGTGGACCAGTCATGGTCAGTACATTCATCTCCAGATAGCTTGGTGGTACCACCACATATCAGTCATAGTCAGGACATTCAACTCCAGATAGCTAGGTGGTACCACCACATATCAGTCATAGTCAGTACATTCATCTCCAGATAGCTTGGTGGTACCACCACATATCAGTCATAGTCAGTACATTCATCTCCAGATAGCTTGGTGGACCAGTCATGGTCAGTACATTCATCTCCAGATAGCTAGGTGGTACCACCACATATCAGTCATAGTCAGTACATTCATCTACAGATAGCTAGGTGGATCAGTCATAGTCAGTACATTCATCTCCAGATAGCTAGGTGGACCAGTCATGGTCAGTACATTCATCTCCAGATAGCTTGGTGGTACCACCACATATCAGTCATAGTCAGGACATTCAACTCCAGATAGCTAGGTGGTACCACCACATATCAGTCATAGTCAGTACATTCATCTCCAGATAGCTTGGTGGTACCACCACATATCAGTCATAGTCAGTACATTCATCTCCAGATAGCTTGGTGGACCAGTCATGGTCAGTACATTCATCTCCAGATAGCTTGGTGGTACCACCACATATCAGTCATAGTCAGTACATTCATCTCCAGATAGCTTGGTGGTACCACCACATATCAGTCATAGTCAGGACATTCATCTCCAGATAGCTTGGTGGACCACCACATATCAGTCATAGTCAGGACATTCATCTCCAGATAGCTTGGTGGTACCACCACATCTCCAGATAGCTTGGTGGTACCACCACATATCAGTCATAGTCAGTACATTCATCTCCAGATAGCTAGGTGGTACCACCACATATCAGTCATAGCCAGTACATTCATCTCCAGATAGCTTGGTGGTACCACCACATATCAGTCATAGTCAGTACATTCATATCCAGATAGCTAGGTGGACCAGTCATAGTCAGTACATTCATCTCCAGATAGCTTGGTGGTACCACCACATCTCCAGATAGCTTGGTGGTACCACCACATCTCCAGATAGCTTGGTGGTACCACCGCATCTCCAGATAGCTTGGTGGTACCACCACATATCAGTCATGGTCAGTACATTCATCTCCAGATAGCTTGGTGGTACCACCACATATCCAGATAGCTTGGTGGTACCACCACATATCCAGATAGCTTGGTGGTACCACCACATATCAGTCATAGTCAGTACATTCATCTCCAGATAGCTTGGTGGTACCACCACATATCAGTCATAGTCAGTACATTCATCTCCAGATAGCTTGGTGGTACCACCACATATCAGTCATAGTCAGTACATTCATCTACAGATAGCTAGGTGGTACCACCACAGATCAGTCATAGTCAGTACATTCATCTCCAGATAGCTTGGTGGTACCACCACATCTCCAGATAGCTAGGTGGACCACCACATATCCAGATAGCTAGGTGGACCACCACATATCCAGATAGCTTGGTGGTACCACCACATCTCCAGATAGCTAGGTGGACCACCACATATCCAGATAGCTAGGTGGACCACCACATATCCAGATAGCTTGGTGGTACCACCACATATCCAGATAGCTTGGTGGTACCACCACATATCCAGATAGCTAGGTGGACCACCACATATCAGTCATAGTCAGTACATTCATATCCAGATAGCTAGGTGGGACCACCACATATCAGTCATAGTCAGTACATTCATATCCAGATAGCTAGGTGGGACCACCACATATCCAGATAGCTTGGTGGTACCACCACATATCCAGATAGCTTGGTGGTACCACCACATATCCAGATAGCTAGGTGGACCACCACATATCCAGATAGCTAGGTGGTACCACCACATATCCAGATAGCTTGGTGGTATCACCACATACCAGTCATAGTCAGTACATTCATATCCAGATAGCTTGGTGGTACCACCACATATCCAGATAGCTTGGTGGTACCACCACATATCCAGATAGCTTGGTGGTACCACCACATATCAGTCATAGTCAGTACATTCATCTCCAGATAGCTTGGTGGTACCACCACATATCAGTCATAGTCAGTACATTCATCTACAGATAGCTAGGTGGTACCACCACATATCAGTCATAGTCAGTACATTCATCTCCAGATAGCTTGGTGGTACCACCACATCTCCAGATAGCTAGGTGGACCACCACATATCCAGATAGCTAGGTGGACCACCACATATCCAGATAGCTTGGTGGTACCACCACATCTCCAGATAGCTAGGTGGACCACCACATATCCAGATAGCTAGGTGGACCACCACATATCCAGATAGCTTGGTGGTACCACCACATATCCAGATAGCTTGGTGGTACCACCACATATCCAGATAGCTTGGTGGTACCACCACATATCCAGATAGCTAGGTGGACCACCACATATCAGTCATAGTCAGTACATTCATATCCAGATAGCTAGGTGGGACCACCACATATCAGTCATAGTCAGTACATTCATATCCAGATAGCTAGGTGGGACCACCACATATCAGTCATAGTCAGTACATTCATATCCAGATAGCTAGGTGGGACCACCACATATCCAGATAGCTTGGTGGTACCACCACATATCCAGATAGCTAGGTGGTACCACCACATATCCAGATAGCTAGGTGGTACCACCACATATCCAGATAGCTAGGTGGTACCACCACATATCCAGATAGCTAGGTGGTACCACCACATATCCAGATAGCTAGGTGGGACCACCACATATCCAGATAGCTAGGTGGTACCACCACATATCCAGATAGCTTGGTGGTACCACCACATATCCAGATAGCTTGGTGGTACCACCACATATCCAGATAGCTTGGTGGTACCACCACATATCCAGATAGCTAGGTGGTACCACCACATATCCAGATAGCTAGGTGGTACCACCACATATCCAGATAGCTAGGTGGGACCACCACATATCCAGATAGCTTGGTGGTACCACCACATCTCCAGATAGCTTGGTGGTACCACCACATATCCAGATAGCTAGGTGGTACCACCACATATCCAGATAGCTAGGTGGTACCACCACATATCCAGATAGCTAGGTGGTACCACCACATATCCAGATAGCTAGGTGGTACCACCACATATCCAGATAGCTAGGTGGTACCACCACATATCCAGATAGCTTGGTGGTACCACCACATATCCAGATAGATAGGTGGGACCACCACATATCCAGATAGCTAGGTGGGACCACCACATATCCAGATAGCTAGGTGGGACCACCACATATCCAGATAGCTAGGTGGGACCACCACATATCCAGATAGCTAGGTGGGACCACCACATATCCAGATAGCTAGGTGGGACCACCACATATCCAGATAGCTAGGTGGGACCACCACATATCCAGATAGCTTGGTGGTACCACCACATATCCAGATAGCTAGGTGGGACCACCACATATCCAGACAGCTAGGTGGGACCACCACATCTCCAGACAGCTAGGTGGGACCACCACATATCCAGACAGCTAAGTGGGACCACCACATATCCAGACAGCTAGGTGGACCACCACATATCCAGACAGCTTGGTGGGACCACCACATATCCAGACAGCTAGGTGGACCACCACATCTCCAGACAGCTTGGTGGACCACCACATATCCAGATAGCTTGGTGGACCACCACATATCCAGATAGCTTGGTGGACCACCACATATCCAGATAGCTTGGTGGACCACCACATATCCAGATAGCTTGGTGGACCACCACATATCCAGATAGCTTGGTGGACCACCACATATCCAGATAGCTTGGTGGACCACCACATATCAGATAGCTTGGTGGTACCACCACATCTCCAGATAGCTAGGTGGACCACCACATATCCAGATAGCTAGGTGGTACCACCACATCTCCAGATAGCTAGGTGGACCACCACATATCCAGATAGCTAGGTGGTACCACCACATCTCCAGATAGCTAGGTGGACCACCACATATCCAGACAGCTAGGTGGACCACCACATCTCCAGACAGCTAGGTGGACCACCACATCTCCAGACAGCTAGGTGGGACCACCACATCTCCAGACAGCTAGGTGGACCACCACATATCCAGATAGCTAGGTGGACCACCACATATCCAGATAGCTAGGGGGACCACCACATATCCAGATAGCTAGGTGGACCACCACATCTCCAGATAGCTAGGTGGACCACCACATATCCAGATAGCTAGGTGGACCACCACATATCCAGATAGCTAGGTGGACCACCACATATCCAGATAGCTAGGTGGACCACCACATATCCAGATAGCTAGGTGGACCACCACATATCCAGATAGCTAGGTGGTACCACCACATATCCAGATAGCTAGGTGGACCACCACATATCCAGATAGCTAGGTGGACCACCACATATCCAGATAGCTAGGTGGTACCACCAGATATCCAGATAGCTAGGTGGACCACCACATATCAGTCATAGTCAGTACATTCATCTACAGACAGCTAGGTGGACCACCACATCTACAGACAGCTAGGTGGACCACCACATCTCAGATAGCTAGGTGGACCAGTCATAGTCAGTACATTCATCTACAGATAGCTAGGTGGACCAGTCATAGTCAGTACATTCACCTCCAGATAGCTTGGTGGACCAGTCATAGTCAGTACATTCATCTACAGATAGCTAGGTGGACCAGTCATAGTCAGTACATTCACCTCCAGATAGCTAGGTGGACCACCACATATCCAGACAGCTAGGTGGACCACCACATATCCAGATAGCTAGGTGGACCACCACATATCCAGACAGCTAGGTGTACCACCACATATCAGTCATAGTCAGTACATTCACCTCCAGATAGCTAGGTGGACCAGTCATAGTCAGTACATTCACCTCCAGATAGCTTGGTGGTACCACCACATACCAGTCATAGTCAGGACATGTTTCCTTAATAAAGAAGCTAATAAACAGGGGGGGTCCACCATTGGGGTGCCAGGACAGAGAAGAGGTTGTACTGGGCTGAGGGGGGGCTGCTCTTCTGTAGGGGTGGGAGGGCCAAGAGACCTGGCAAAATGGAGTGATAGGGTTGGGGTGTAGGGTTAGAGTATAACCTGAAGGTAGGGAGGGGCAGTTGCTGTTCTGTAGATAGCCTGAAGGTAGGGAGGGGCAGTTGCTGTTCTGTAGATAACCTGAAGGTAGGGAGGGGCAGGTCCTCCTGCTGTTCTGTAGATAGCCTGAAGGTAGGGAGGGGCAGTTGCTGTTCTGTAGATAACCTGAAGGTAGGGAGGGGCAGGTCCTCTTGCTGTTCTGTAGATAACCTGAAGGTAGGGAGGGGCAGTTGCTGTTCTGTAGCACCATGGTCTTGTAGTGGATATGAGGCTTCGATATTCCTCTCTGTTCCTTCTATTTCCATCAGAACCATAAGGTGCTCATACCTTTAGTTGGAGAATGCTACCCTCTGGTGGTTGAGGTGTAAAACTTCAAACAGTTGTTGTCAGACACACACACACACACACACACCAAACACATAACCACACACACACACCACACAAACAAACACCAAACACCACACACAAACACAAAACCACACAAACACACATAATGTTACGTTCCCCAGTTCCTGTGTTGTGGTTTGTGTATTTGTATGTGTGTGTGTTTCAGGAAAATGGCTTCCTGGATTCCCCCAAGCAGTTGATTGGTCGGCCCCATTAATGATTGGAGCTGACCCGATCTCTTGTCAGAAACAGCTGCCTTCAATTACTGACTCTTTCTGAAGCAATATAAGCCAGTGTTCTGTTACTCAGAAAGGAGATGATTGCTGAGAGAAGAGAGATGAGGGTGAGAACCAGTGTTGGTTGTTGTTAAGAGAGATTTATAAACAAGATAAATACTTATTTTTCACCATAATTTGCAAATAAATTCATTAAAAATCCTACAATGTGATTTTTTACATTTTACCTTTATTTTACTAGGCAAGTCAGTTAAGAACAAATTCTTATTTTCAATGACGGCCTAGGAACAGTGGGTTAACTGCCTGTTCAGGGGCAGAACGACAGATTTGTACCTTGTCAGCTCGGGGATTCGAACTTGCAACCTTTCGGTTACTAGTCCAACGCTCTAACCACTAGGTTACCCTGTACCTATGATGAAAATTACAGGCCTCTCTCATCATTTTAAGTGGGAGATCTTGCACAATTGGTGGCTGACTAAATTTTGCCCCACTGTATCCCAACCAGAAGCCATGGATTACAGATAACATCTGCACCGAGCTAAAGGCTGCCGCTTTCAAGGAGCGGGACTCTAACCCGGACGCTTATATGAAATCCCACTACAGACAAACCATCAAACAAGCAAGGGTCAATACAGGATTAAGATTGAATCCTACTACAACGGCTATGATACTCGTCGAATGTAGCAGGGCTTGAAATCTATTACGGACTACAAAGGGAAACCAAGGGGCGAGTTGCCCAGTGACGCGAGCCTACCAGATGAGCTACATGCCTTTAATGCTCACTTCGAGGCAAGCAACACTGAAGCATGCATGAGAGCAACAGTTGTTCCGGACGACTGTGTTATAACGCTCTCGGTAGCCGATGTGTGCAAGACCTTTAAACAAGTCAACATTCACAAAGCTGCGGGGCCTGTAATCCCTGTTCACTCACGACTACACGGCCAAACACGGCAGTGGAGGACAACCTCTCCCTCAATGTGAGCAAGACAAAGGAGATGATCGTGGACTACAGGAAAAGGCGGGCCGAACAGGCCCCCATTAACATCAACGGGGCTGTAGTGGAGCTGGTCGAGAGTGTCCACATCACCAACGAACTATCACGGTCCAAACACACCAAGACAGTCGTGAAGAGGGCATGACAACACCTTTTCCCTCTCAGGAGACTGAAAAGATTTGGCATTGGTCCCCAGATCCTCAAAAAGTTCAACAGCTGCACCATCGAGAGCATCATCGCCTGGTATGGCAACTGCTCGGCATCTGACCATAAGGTGCTACAGAGGGTAGTGCGTACAGCCCAGTACATCACTGGGGCCATGCTTCCTGCCATCCAGGAACTCTATACCAGGTGGTGTCAATTAATCAAATGGCCATATTTACATTGTCACCTCCCTATTTGTTATTACTCTGCTGCTACTTGCTGTTTATTATCCTACCTACATGTACAAATTACCTCAACTAACCTGTACCCCCGCATTGACTCGGTACCGGTACCCCCTGTATATAGTCTCCACATTGACTCTGTACCGGTACCCCCTGTATATAGCCTCCACATTAACTCTGTACCGGGTACCCCCTGTATATAGCCTCCACATTGACTCGGTACCGGTACCCCCTGTATATAGTCTCCACATTGACTCAGTACCGGTACCCCCTGTATATAGCCTCCACATTGACTCGGTACCGGTACCCCCTGTATATAGTCTCCACATTGACTCAGTACCGGTACCCCCTGTATATAGCCTCCACATTGACTCGGTACCGGTACCTCCTGTATATAGTCTCCACATTGACTCAGTACCGGTACCCCCTGTATATAGTCTCCACATTGACTCAGTACCGGTACCCCCTGTATATAGCCTCCACATTGACTCTGTACCGGTACCCCCTGTATATAGCCTCCACATTGACTCTGTACCGGTACCCCCTGTATATAGCCTCCACATTGACTCTGTACCGGTACCCCCTGTATACTGCCTCCACATTGACTCTGTACCAGTACCCCCTGTATACTGCCTCCACATTGACTCTGTACCAGTACCCCCTGTATATAGCCTCCACATTGACTCTGTACCAGTAACCCCTGTATATAGCCTCCACATTGACTCTGTACCGGTACCCCCTGTATATAGCCTCCACATTGACTCTGTACCGGTACCCCCTGTATATAGCCTCCACATTGACTCTGTACCGGTACCCCCTGTATATAGCCTCCACATTGACTCTATACCGGTACCCCCTGTATATAGCCTCCACATTGACTCTGTACCAGTACCCCCTGTATATAGCCTCCACATTGACTCTGTACCAGTACCCCCTGTATATAGCCTCCACATTGACTCTGTACCGGTACCCCCTGTATATAGCCTCCACATTGACTCTGTACAGGGACCCCCTGTATATAGCCTCCACATTGACTCTGTACCGGTACCCCCTGTATATAGCCTCCACATTGACTCGGTACCGTAATACCCTGTATATAGCCTCCACATTGACTCTGTACCGGTACCCCCTGTATATAGCCTCCACATTGACTCGGTACCGTAATACCCTGTATATAGCCTCCACATTGACTCTGTACCGGTACCCCCTGTATATAGCCTCCACATTGACTCGGTACCGTAATACCCTGTATATAGCCTCCACATTGACTCTGTACCGGTACCCCCTGTATATAGCCTCCACATTGACTCTGTACCGGTACCCCCTGTATATAGCCTCCACATTGACTCTGTACCGGTACCCCCTGTATATAGCCTCCACATTGACTCTGTACCGTAATACCCTGTATATAGCCTCCACATTGACTCTGTACCGGTACCCCCTGTATATAGCCTCCACATTGACTCTGTACCGGTACCCCCTGTATATAGCCTCCACATTGACTCTGTACCGGTACCCCCTGTATATAGCCTCCACATTGACTCTGTACCAGTACCCCCTGTATATAGCCTCCACATTGACTCTGTACCGGTACCCCCTGTATATAGCCTCCACATTGACTCGGTACCGGTACCCCCTGTATATAGCCTCCACATTGACTCTGTACCGGTACCCCCTGTATATAGCCTCCACATTGACTCTGTACCAGTACCCCCTGTATATAGCCTCCACATTGACTCTGTACCCGTACCCCCTGTATATAGCCTCCACATTGACTCTGTACCAGTACCCCCTGTATATAGCCTCCACATTGACTCTGTACCGGTACCCCCTGTATATAGCCTCCACATTGACTCTGTACCGGTACCCCCTGTATATAGCCTCCACATTGACTCTGTACCAGTACCCCCTGTATATAGCCTCCACATTGACTCTGTACCGGTACCCCCTGTATATAGCCTCCACATTGACTCTGTACCGGTACCCCCTGTATATAGCCTCCACATTGACTCTGTACCGGTACCCCCTGTATATAGCCTTGTTATTGTTACTGTATTGTGTTACTTTTTATAATTTTTTACTTTAGTTTATTTGGTAAATATTTTCATAACTCTTTCTTGAACTGCATTGTTGGTTAAGGGCTTGTAAAGTCAGCATTTCACTGTTAGGTCTACACCTGTTGTATTCGGCACATGTGACTAATAAAGTTAGATTTGATTTGATTACGGCCACTAAACATGTTGGGGTCTCCCTGTATTGCCTGTGTTACAGTACCAGGTCATAGCTAGCCTGTGTTACAGTACCAGGTCATAGCTAGCCTGTGTTAATGTACCAGGTCATAGCTAGCCTGTGTTAATGTACCAGGTCATAGCTAGTCTGTGTTAATGTACCGGGTCATAGCTAGCCTGTGTTACAGTACCGGGTCATAGCTAGCCTGTGTTAATGTACCGGGTCATAGCTAGCCTGTGTTACAGTACCAGGTCATAGCTAGCCTGTGTTACAGTACCGGGTCATAGCTAGCCTGTGTTAATGTACCGGGTCATAGCTAGCCTGTGTTACAGTACCAGGTCATAGCTAGCCTGTGTTAATGTACCGGGTCATAGCTTTATTTATGTATTATTTCTTACATTGTTACCTCAGGAAATCTTAAGTCTTATTACATACAGCCGGGAAGAACTATTGGATATTAGAGCAACGTCAACTTACCAACATTACGACCAGGAATACAACTTTCCCAAAGCGGATCCTCTGTTTGGGTCACCACCCAGGACAATGGATCAGATCCTCTGTTTGGACCACCACCCAGGACAATGGATCAGATCCTGTGTTTGGACCACCACCCAGGACAATGGATCAGATCCTCTGTTTGGACCACCACCCAGGACAATGGATCAGATCCTCTGTTTTGACCACCACTCAGGACAATGGATCAGATCCTCTGTTTGGACCAACACCCAGGACAGTGGATCAGATCCTCTGTTTGGACCACCACCCAGGACAATGGATCAGATCCTCTGTTTGGACCTCCACCCAGGACAATGGATCAGATCCTGTGTTTGGACCTCCACCCAGGACAATGGATCAGATCCTCTGTTTGGACCTCCACCCAGGACAATGGATCAGATCCTCTGTTTGGACTTCCACCCAGGACAATGGATCGGATCCCAGTAGACGACCCAAAACAACAGCGCTGCAGAAGGGGAAGACGGAGCGGTCTTCTGGTCAGGCTCCTGAGTATACTACTCGCCAATGTCCAATCTCTTGACAACAATGTAGACGAAATCCGAGCAAGGTTTGCCTTCCAGAGAGACATCAGAGATTGTAACTTCACGGAAACATGGCTCACTCTGGATACGTCATCAGAGTCAGTACAGCCAACCGGTTTCGTCACGCATCGCGCCGACAGAAACAAACATCTCTCTGGTAAGAAGAAGGACGGGGGTGTATGCCTTATGATTAAAGAGTGTGATCATAACAACATACAGGAACTCAAGTCCTGTTGTTCACCTGACCTAGAATTCCTTACAATCAAATGCCGACCGCATTATCTACCAAGAGAATTCTCTTCGATTATAATCACAGCTGTGTACATTCCCCCCCAAGCAGACACATTGACGGCGCTGAAAGAACTTCATTTGACTCTATGTAAACTGGAAACCAGATATCCTGAGGGTCCATTTATTGTAGCTGGGGATTTTAACAAAGCTAATCTGAAAACAAGGCTCCCTAAATTTTATCAGCATATCGAAGGCGCGACCCGGACTGGCAAAATTCTGGATCATTGTTACTCTAACTTCCGCGACACATACAGAGCCCTCCCTCGCCCTCCTTTCGGCAAATCTAACCACGACTCCCAGCCTACAGACAGAAACTAAAACAGGAAACGCCCGTACTTAGGTCTGCTCAACGCTGGTCCGACCAATCTGATTCCACGCTTCAAGATTGCTTTGATCACGTGGACTGGGATACGTTCCGGATAGCCTCAGACAACAACATTGATGTATACACTGATTTGGGGAGCGAGTTTATTAGCAAGTGCATCGGTGGTGTTGTGCCTACGGTGACTATTAAAACCTTCCCCAACCAGAAACCGTGGATTGATGGCAGCATTCACGCAAAACTGGCGAACCACTGCTTTTAATCATGGCAAGGAAACATGACCGAATACAAACAGTGTAGCTATTCCCTCCGCAAGGCAATCAAACAAGCTAAGCGTCAGTATAGAGACAAAGTAGAGTCGCAACTCAACGGCTCAGACACGAGAGGTACAGTGGGGAGAACAAGTATTTGATACACTGCTGATTTTGCAGGTTTTCCTACTTACAAAGCATGTAGAGGTCTGTAATTTTTTATCATAGGTACACTTCAACTGTGAGAGACGGAATCTAAAACAAAAATCCAGAAAATCACATTGTATGATTTTTTTATAATTAATTTGCATGACAGACAGTGTGGTGAAGAAGGCGCAAGAGGCTGTCACCAAAAACCACTCACAAACTTTTACAGACGCACAATCGAAAGCATCCTGTCGGGCTGTATCACCGCCTGGTATGTTAACTGCTCCGCCCACAACTGTAAGGCTCTCCAGAGGGTAGTGAGGTCTGCACAACGCATCACCGGGGGCAAACTACCTGCCCTCCAGGACACTTACAGCACCCGATGTCACAGGAAGGCATAAAAGATAATCAAGGACAACAACCACCCGAGCCACTGCCTGTTCATCCCGCTATCATCCTTCCAGAACCTTCCAGAAGGCGAAGTCAGTACAGATCAAAGCTGACTCGGTTCCGGTACCGCCTCGTTATTGTTTGTCATTTTCTTGTGTTACTTTTTGATTCAATTTTTTTTAAACTTTAAGTTAATTTAGTAAAGATTTTCTTAACTCCATTTTTTGAACTGCATTTTTGGTTAAGGGTTTGTAAGTAAGCATTTCACTAAGGTCTACTACACCTGTTGTATTCAGCATTTCACTGTAAGGTCTACTACACCTGTTGTATTCAGCATTTCACTGTGAGGTCTACTACACCTGTTGTATTCAGCATTTCACTGTAAGGTCTACTACACCTGTTATATTCAGCATTTCACTGTGAGGTCTACTACACCTGTTGTATTCAGCATTTCACTGTAAGGTCTACTACACCTGTTGTATTCAGCATTTCACTAAGGTCTACTACACCTGTCGTATTCAGCATTTCACTGTAAGGTCTACCTACACCTGTTGTATTCAGCATTTCACTGTAAGGTCTACTACACCTATTGTATTCAGCATTTCACTGTGAGGTCTACTACACCTGTTGTATTCAGCATTTCACTGTAAGGTCTACTACACCTGTTGTATTCAGCATTTCACTGTAAGGTCTACTACACCTGTTGTATTCAGCATTTCACTGTGAGGTCTACTACACCTGTTGTATTCAGCATTTCACTAAGTTCTACTACACCTGTTGTATTCAGCATTTCACTGTAAGGTCTACTACACCTGTTGTATTCAGCATTTCACTGTGAGGTCTACTACACCTGTTGTATTCAGCATTTCACTGTGAGGTCTACTACACCTGTTGTATTCAGCATTTCACTGTAAGGTCTACTACACCTGTTGTATTCAGCATTTCACGGTAAGGTCTACTACACCTGTTGTATTCAGCATTTCACTGTAAGGTCTACTACACCTGTTGTATTCAGCATTTCACTGTAAGGTCTACTACACCTGTTGTATTCAGCATTTCACTGTGAGGTCTACTACACCTGTTGTATTCAGCATTTCACTGTAAGGTCTACTACACCTGTTGTATTCAGCATTTCACTGTAAGGTCTACTACACCTGTTGTATTCAGCATTTCACTGTGAGGTCTACTACACCTGTTGTATTCAGCATTTCACTGTAAGGTCTACTACACCTGTTATATTCAGCATTTCACTGTGAGGTCTACTACACCTGTTGTATTCAGCATTTCACTGTAAGGTCTACTACACCTGTTGTATTCAGCATTTCACTAAGGTCTACTACACCTGTCGTATTCAGCATTTCACTGTAAGGTCTACCTACACCTGTTGTATTCAGCATTTCACTGTAAGGTCTACTACACCTGTTGTATTCAGCATTTCACTGTGAGGTCTACTACACCTGTTGTATTCAGCATTTCACTGTAAGGTCTACTACACCTGTTGTATTCAGCATTTCACTAAGGTCTACTACACCTGTTGTATTCAGCATTTCACTGTGAGGTCTACTACACCTGTTGTATTCAGCATTTCACTAAGGTCTACTACACCTGTTGTATTCAGCATTTCACTGTAAGGTCTACTACACCTGTTGTATTCAGCATTTCACTGTGAGGTCTACTACACCTGTTGTATTCAGCATTTCACTGTGAGGTCTACTACACCTGTTGTATTCAGCATTTCACTGTAAGGTCTACTACACCTGTTGTATTCAGCATTTCACTGTGAGGTCTACTACACCTGTTGTATTCAGCATTTCACTGTAAGGTCTACTACACCTGTTGTATTCAGCATTTCACTAAGGTCTACTACACCTGTTGTATTCAGCATTTCACTGTAAGGTCTACTACACCTGTTGTATTCAGCATTTCACTAAGGTCTACTACACCTGTTGTATTCAGCATTTCACTGTGAGGTCTACTACACCTGTTGTATTCAGCATTTCACTAAGGTCTACTACACCTGTTGTATTCAGCATTTCACTGTAAGGTCTACTACACCTGTTGTATTCAGCATTTCACGGTAAGGTCTACTACACCTGTTGTATTCAGCATTTCACGGTAAGGTCTACTACACCTGTTGTATTCAGCATTTCACTGTGAGGTCTACTACACCTGTTGTATTCAGCATTTCACTGTAAGGTCTACTACACCTGTTGTATTCAGCATTTCACGGTAAGGTCTACTACACCTGTTGTATTCAGCATTTCACTGTGAGGTCTACTACACCTGTTGTATTCAGCATTTCACGGTAAGGTCTACTACACCTGTTGTATTCAGCATTTCACTGTGAGGTCTACTACACCTGTTATATTCAGCATTTCACTATAAGGTCTACTACACCTGTTGTATTCAGTGCATGTGACAAATAACATTTGATTCTAAAATTTGATTTGACATAAGTCACATCAGTCACAATAAAAGGACACTAAAATGTGCAGTTTTGTCACACAACACAATTCCACAGGTGTCTCAAGTTGAGGAAGCTGATTGTCCACCAGAGCTGTTACCAAATAATTGAATGTTAATGTCTCTACAATAAACAGCCACTAATGTCGTATAGTATTTGGCAGTATGTCCAACCGGTCTCACAACCACAGACCAGGTGTAACCACGCCAGCCCAGGACCTCCACATCCGGCTTCTTCACCTGCGAGATCGTCTGAGACCAGCCACCCGGACAGCTGATGAAACTGTGGGTTTGCACAATCAAAGAACTTCTGCACAAACTGTCAGAAACCGTCTCAGGGAGGCTCATCTGCGTGCTCGTCGTCCTCTTGACCTGACTGCAGATCGGCGTCCTAACAGACGTCAGTGAGCATATGCTCACCTTCCATGGCCACTGGCACGCTGGAGAAATGTGCTCTTCACGGATGAATTCCTGTTTCAACTGTACCGGGCAGATGGTTTGCTGATGTCACCATTGTGAACAGAGTGTCCCATGGTGATGGTGGGGTTCTGTACACAATTCCTGGAAGCTGAAAATGTCCCAGTTCTTCCGTGGCCTGCATACTCACCAGACATGTCACCCATTGAGCATGTTTGGAATGCTCTGGATCTACCTGTACGACAGCGTGTTCCAGATTCAATATCTAGAAACTTCACATAGTCATTGAAGAGGATTGAGACAACATTCTACAATCAATCAACACCTGATGAATCAACAGCCTGATCAATCAACAGCCTAATCAACTCTATGTGAAGGAGATGTGTCACGCCGCATGAGGCAAATGGTGTTCACACCAGATACTGATTGTTTTACTGATCTACCTTTTCTTTTTAAAGTGGGACCAACAGATGCATATCTGTATTTCCAGTCATTTGAAATCCATAGATTGGGGCCTAATGAATGTATTTCAATTGACTGATGTTCTTATGAAATCAAATCAAACGTTATTGGTCACATACACATATTTAACAGATGTTATTGCGGGTGTAGAGAAATGTTTGTTTTCCAAGCTCCAACAGTGCAGTAATATCTAACTAAATGCTTGTGTTCCTAGCTCCAACAGTGCAGTAATATCTAACTAAATGCTTGTGTTCCCAGCTCCAACAGTGCAGTAGTATCTAACTAAATGCTTGTGTTCCTAGCTCCAACAGTGCAGTAGTATCTAACTAAATGCTTGTGTTCCTAGCTCCAACAGTGCAGTAGTATCTAACTAAATGCTTGTGTTCCCAGCTCCAGCAGTGCAGTAGTATCTAACTAAATGCTTGTGTTCCTAGCTCCAACAGTGCAGTAGTATCTAACTAAATGCTTGTGTTCCTAGCTCCAACAGTGCAGTAGTATCTAACTAAATGCTTGTGTTCCTAGCTCCAACAGTGCAGTAGTATCTAACAATTCACAACAATACACACAAATCTGAAAGTAAAATAATGTAATTAAGAAATATATAAATATCAGATTCGGCACTCCTTAGTCCCTATAGTCCCTATAGTCCACGATCAGCTCCTTTGTCTTGCTCACGTTGAGGGAGTTGAGTTGGAAGGGTGGACTGAGGTAGAGAGAGACAGAGAGTGAAGGAGAGGTAGAGAGAGATAGAGAGTGAAGGAGAGGTAGAGAGGAGGGGAAGTAGAGAGTGAAGGAGAGGTAGAGAGAGACAGAGAGTGAAGGAGAGGTAGAGAGAGACAGAGAGTGAAGGAGAGGTAGAGAGGAGGGGAAGTAGAGAGTGAAGGAGAGGTAGAGAGGAGGGGAAGTAGAGAGGGGAGGGTGGACTGAGGTAGAGAGAGACAGAGAGTGAAGGAGAGGTAGAGAGGAGGGGAAGTAGAGAGGGGAGGGTGGACTGAGGTTGAGAGAGACAGAGAGTGAAGGAGAGGTAGAGAGAGACAGAGAGTGAAGGAGAGGTAGAGAGGAGGGGAGGGTGAACTGAAGTAGAGAGGGGAGGGTGGACTGAGGTTGAGAGAGACAGAGAGTGAAGGAGAGGTAGAGAGGAGGGGAAGTAGAGAGGGGAGGGTGGACTGAGGTTGAGAGAGACAGAGAGTGAAGGAGAGGTAGAGAGGAGGGGAAGTAGAGAGGGGAGGGTGGACTGAGGTTGAGAGAGACAGAGAGTGAAGGAGAGGTAGAGAGGAGGGGAAGTAGAGAGGGGAGGGTGGACTGAGGTTGAGAGAGACAGAGAGTGAAGGAGAGGTAGAGAGAAGGGGAAGTAGAGAGGGGAGGGTGGACTGAGGTTGAGAGATGTGCGGCATGTTCTTTTCTCACCTGAAGAGCTGTTGTGTGAGGAGCCAGACAGGTCCAGGGAGCAGGGTCTCTCAGGTCGTCTGGGTTTGGGCTGTCTGAGGGCCGCTGGGGCTGAGGTTGAGAATGGGACTGGGGTTGGGGCTGAGAATGGGACTGGGACTGGGGTTGAGACTGGGACTGAGACTGGGGTTGAGACTGGGAATGGGGTTGAGACTGGGACTGGGACTGGGACTGGGGCTGGGGTTGAGACTGGGACTGGGGTTGAGACTGGGACTGGGGCTGGGACTGGGGCTGGGGTTGAGACTGGGACTGGGACTGGGACTGGGGCTGGGACTGGGGTTGAGACTGGGACTGGGTTTGAGACTGGGACTGGGGCTGGGACTGGGGCTGGGACTGGGACTGGGGTTGAGACTGGGACTGGGGTTGAGACTGGGACTGGGGTTGAGACTGGGACTGGGGCTGGGGCTGGGTTTGAGACTGGGACTGGGGTTGAGACTGGGGCTGGGGTTGAGACTGGGGTTGAGACTGGGACTGGGACTGGGGTTGAGACTGGGGCTGGGGTTGAGACTGGGACTGGGGCTGGGGTTGAGACTGGGGCTGGGGTTGAGACTGGGACTGGGGCTGGGGTTGAGACTGGGACTGGGGTTGAGACTGGGACTGGGTTTGAGACTGGGACTGGGGTTGAGACTGGGGCTGGTAGTTCGGCAGTGAGAGGGGCAGTGATAGGTACGGAGATGGGTTTGGGTACAGAGAGAGGTCTAGGTATGGGGACAAAGGTGAGGGGTTCAGGCTGTCCCTCTACAGATGGACATGTGATCACCAGACGGTTGTTGTTGTTGTTAGTGTTGGTGCGGCCCGCCAGGTGATTGGTTGGTCTCTGGTCACATGCGGTGGGCTGCTCTCTCCTTAACAGTGGTTCATGTTCATCAGGACTGGAGTTGATGTTGAGTCTACTGTCCTCTCCACTGAGCTGGGTCTGTAACAAGGGTGTCGCTCCGCCCAACTCCCCCTGAGGGCCCGCCGGATTGGTAGTCCCGTAAGGAGCCCCGCCTCCAGTTGAAGAGGCCACGCCCCCGTTCAGGTAACCGTTGACGACCACGACGCTTACGCCACTCCGCACCCCGTTTCCTACGGCCGTTGGCCCGTTGTTGGTAACGTTAACAAGGCGTGGCTCTGCCGCTGGGGCGACCGTGTTCATCTTGGCCACGCCCGTCTCTACCTGCTTCAGGTTGGACCGGTGTTTCCCAGACTTCAGTCTGGAGGAACCAGAGCCCTCCTTGGCCTTGGTGTTGAGTGGTAGGCTGGTGGGCCGCTTGGGGAGGTTCTGCTGTTTGGGCAGGGGGAACATAGTAGCTGGAGGGTCCCCCATCCCACTGGCCCCGGTCCCAGACCCTCCCTGGGCCCCAGGCCCGGCCCCAGTCACCTCCGCAGCCAGCTTGATGAGGGGATAGAGCAGGGAGGAAGACTTACAGCTGAGGGGGTCAGGAGCAGAGAACTGTTTCTGGCTGTGCTCCATAAGGTTCT
This sequence comes from Oncorhynchus kisutch, assembly GCF_002021735.2. NCBI lineage: Eukaryota > Metazoa > Chordata > Actinopteri > Salmoniformes > Salmonidae > Oncorhynchus > Oncorhynchus kisutch. The sequence goes on from NC_034199.2 coordinate 50,670,418, forward strand.
CATCAGAAGACTCCTTCAGGTTCTTGTCAACCTCTTTAGGGTCCAGCTTGGTGGTCTCCAAGTCCTCCTGGGTCAGCTGCAGACACACCGGCACCACCAGCCCCAGCACAGTGCCACCTAGTGGGCCGGATGAGTCCTCCCCTTGACCCGACTCAGAGATGGTGGTCATGACCGTGTTGGGTGTGGAGAGGCTGGCGCCGCTGCTCTCCGGGCTGGGCAGACGGGCCTGAGCCTGCTGACGCTCGGCGTTGATGGAGTTTCGGTTCTTCTCTGGGCCTGCGGGTACACTGCTGGTTCCACCCAGGACGCCGACGGAGGAGGTACCCGATACAGAGGTGTCCCCCCCAGGAAGGTTCTTCACCGTGTGGCCCTCGTGGTCCTCGATGTAGGAGGAGGAGGAGTAGTCTGGGTAGGGGCTGACTTTAGGACCCCTGCGGCTGTGGGACAGGTTCCTGTAAGGGAAGTAGATAGAAATAAAACTGATGTCATGTAAACCTGCAGCGTAACAGACCTTACATGACAGGGACAAGCAGATCGTCTTTTCAAAAACATGACCTTCACCCATAACTTACTTGCCGAATGACTCAAGGTGGTGTGTTCTGATACTGAGATGTTTATTCAGATGTTTATAATTGTCACAGATACCGGAAAGGTGAAATGTGTTGTTTTAAAGGGTCAGACAGTAGTATGAAACCAAAGTAAAGCAAATTAGGGTTAAGTGCCTTGCTTAAGGGCACGTCGACAGATTGTTCACCTTAGTCGGTAACCTTTCAGGTTACTGGCTCAACGCGCAAGGCTACCCTGCTGGTTACTGGCCCAACACTCTAACCACTAGTCTACCTGCTGGTTACTGACCCAACGCTCTAACCACTAGTCTACCTGCTGGGTACTGACCCAACGCTCTAACCACTAGTCTACCTGCTGGTTACTGACCCAACGCTCTAACCACTAGTCTACCTGCTGGTTACTGACCCAACGCTCTAACCACTAGTCTACCTGCTGGGTACTGACCCAACGCTCTAACCACTAGTCTACCTGCTGGTTACTGACCCAACGCTCTAACCACTAGTCTACCTGCTAGTTACTGACCCAACGCTCTGACCACTAGTCTACCTGCTGGTTACTGGTCCAACACTCTAACCACTAGGCTACCTGCTGATTACTGGTCCAACACTCTAACCACGAGACTACCTGCTGGTTACTGGTCCAACACTCTAACCACTAAACTACCTGCTGGTTACTGGTCCAACACTCTAACCACTAAACTACCTGCTGGTTACTGGTCCAAATCTCTAACCACTGGTGTGTTGACATAGCGGGTCCAGGTGTGTTGATATTGCGGGTCCAGGTGTGTTGATATAGCGGGTCCTGGTGTGTTGATATAGCGGGTCCTGGTGTGTTGGTATAGCGGATCCAGGTGGGTTGATATAGCAGGTCCAGGTGTGTTGATATAGCGGGTCCTGGTGTGTTGATATAGCGGGTCCTGGTGTGTTGATATAGCGGGTCCTGGTGTGTTGATATAGCGGGTCCAGGTCTGTTGATATAGCGGGTCCTGGTGTGTTGATATAGCGGGTCCAGGTGTGTTGATATAGCGGGTCCTGGTGTGTTGATATAGCAGGTCCAGGTGTGTTGATATAGTGGGTCCAGGTGTGTTGATATAGCGGGTCCTGGTGTGTTGATATAGCGGGTCCTGGTGTGTTGATATAGCGGGTCCAGGTGTGTTGATATAGCGGGTCCTGGTGTGTTGATATAGCGGGTCCTGGTGTGTTGATATAGCGGGTCCTGGTGTGTTGATATAGCGGGTCCTGGTGTGTTGATATAGCGGGTCCAGGTGTGTTGATATAGTGGGTCCAGGTGTGTTGATATAGCGGGTCCTGGTGTGTTGATATAGCGGGTCCTGGTGTGTTGATATAGCGGGTCCTGGTGTGTTGATATAGCGGGTCCTGGTGTGTTGATATAGCGGGTCCTGGTGTGTTGATATAGCGGGTCCTGGTGTGTTGATATAGCGGATCCAGGTATGTTGATATAGTGCCGTGCGCAGCGACCAGCTGACTATACATTATTATCAACTGGGTGGTTCGAACCCTGAATGCTGATTGGCTGACAGCCATGGTGTACCCGTATACCACGGGTATTACAAAAATATATATTTTCACTGGTCTAATTACGGTGGTAACCAGATTATAATAGCAATAAGGCACCTCAGGTGACTATGATGAATGGCCAATATACCACGGCTAAGGGCTGTATTCAGGCACTCTGCGTTGCGTCGTGCTTAAGAACAGCCCTTAGCTGTGGTGTATCCCACACCTCCTGGCCTTATTGCTTCCTTATAAAATGGGTTGATTGGATCCTGGATGCTGGTTGGTTGAACACCTTTTATCCCCAAGCCATAAGACATTGAACTAGGTAACCGAATAGCATTGACCCTTTATATACACTGCTACTACTGTTTATTACCTATCCTGTTTCCTCGCCACTTTACCCTTACCTACATGTACATATGTACCTCAATTACCTCGTACCCCTGCACATTGACTCAGTAATGGTACCTGTGTATATAACCATGTTATTACCTCATACCCCTGCACATAGACTCAGTACTGGTACTCACTGTATATAGCCAATATATCGTTACTCAGTACTGGTACCCTGTGTATATAGCCTGGTACCCTGTGTATATAGCCTGGTACCCTGTGTATATAGCCTGGTACCCGTGTATATAGCCAAGATATCGTTACTCAGTACTGGTACCCTGTGTATATAGCCTGGTACCCTGTGTATATAGCCTGGTACCCGTGTATATAGCCAAGATATCGTTACTCAGTACTGGTACCCTGTGTATATAGCCTGGTACCCTGTGTATATAGCCAAGATATCGTTACTCAGTACTGGTACCATGTGTATATAGCCTGGTACCCTGTGTATATACCTGGTACTCTGTGTATATAGCCAATATATCGTTACTCAGTACTGGTACCCTGTGTATATAGCCTGGTACCCTGTGTATATAGCCAAGATATCGTTACTCCGTACTGGTACCCTGTGTATATAGCCTGGTACCCTGTGTATATAGCCTGGTACCCTGTGTATATAGCCTGGTACCCTGTGTATATAGCCTGGTACCCCGTGTATATAGCCTGGTACCCTGTGTATATAGCCTGGTACCCTGTGTATATAGCCAAGATATCGTTACTCAGTACTGGTACCCTGTGTATATAGCCTGGCACCCTGTGTATATAGCCTGGTACCCTGTGTATATAGCCTGGTACCCCGTGTATATAGCCTGGTACCCTGTGTATATAGCCTGGTACCCTGTGTATATAGCCAAGATATCGTTACTCAGTACTGGTACCCTGTGTATATAGCCTGGTACCCTGTGTATATAGCCTGGTACCCTGTGTATATAGCCTGGTACCCTGTGTATATAGCCTGGTACCCTGTGTATATAGCCTGGTACCCTGTGTATATAGCCAAGATATCGTTACTCAGTACTGGTGCACTGTGTATATAGCCTGGTACCCTGTGTATATAGCCTGGTACCCTGTGTATATAGCCTGGTACCCTGTGTATATAGCCTGGTACCCTGTGTATATAGCCAAGATATCGTTACTCAGTACTGGTGCCCTGTGTGGTGGTCATGGGGATAACCATAGGGCTAACAGACTTGGTCCTGTGTGTGTGTGTGTGTGTGTGTGTGTGTTCACCTCTCGTTCTGCAGTGTGGTGGTCATAGGGTTAACCGTGGTCCTGTGTGTGTGTGTGTGTGTGTGTGTGTGTGTGTGTGTGTTCACCTCTCGTTCTGCAGTGTGGTGGTCATAGGGTTAACCGTGGGGCTGACAGACTTGGTCCTGTCCCAGATCAGCAGTAGTTCAGCCATGCGCTCCTCTGAACACTGAGCGGTCAGCCTGGCCTCAGCATCCTGGTCCCAACAGTCCTCCATGGTCTCCTTCAGGGACCGCACCGCCTGAGGGAAGGTTACAGAGGATAACACATACCATACCACACCACAGGTCTCACCAGAATGCACCGCCTAGGGGAAGACAGTATCATTACAATTAAAAGAGTTAAATGTCTCCAAGACGACTTCAGAAGGATGGACAGGTGATCAACATTGGAAAAGGAGGTGGACACTGTGGACCAGGTGAGGAGGTGGACACTGAGGACCAGGTGAGGAGGTGGACACTGAGGACCAGGTGAGGAGGTGGACACTGTGGACCAGGTGAGGAGGTGGACACTGAGGACCAGGTGAGGAGGTGGACACTGAGGACCAGGTGAGGAGGTGGACACTGTGGACCAGGTGAGGAGTTGGACAGTGAGGACCAGGTGAGGAGGTGGACACTGTGGACCAGGTGAGGAGGTGGACACTGTGGACCAGGTGAGGAGGTGGACACTGAGGACCAGGTGAGGAGGTGGACACTGAGGACCAGGTGAGGAGGCGGACACTGCGGACCAGGTGAGGAGGTGGACACTGCGGACCAGGTGAGGAGGTGGACACTGTGGACCAGTATAACTATACGGTGAGGAGGTGGACACTGTGGACCAGGTGAGGAGGTGGACACTGTGGACCAGGTGAGGAGGCGGACACTGAGGACCAAGTGAGGAGGTGGACACTGTGGACCAGGTGAGGAGGTGGACACTGTGGACCAGGTGAGGAGGTGGATACTGTGGACCAGGTGAGGAGGTGGACACTGCTGACCAGGTGAGGAGATGGACACTGTGGACCAGGTGAGGAGGTGGACACTCAGGACCAGGTGAGGAGGTGGACACTCAGGACCAGGTGAGGAGGTGGACACTGAGGACCAGGTGAGGAGGTGGACACTGAGGACCAGGTGAGGAGATGGACACTGCGGACCAGGTGAGGAGGTGGACACTGCGGACCAGGTGAGGAGATGGACACTGTGGACCAGGTGAGGAGGTGGACACTGTGGGCCAGGTGAGGAGGTGGATACTGTGGACCAGGTGAGGAGGTGGACACTGCTGACCAGGTGAGGAGATGGACACTGTGGACCAGGTGAGGAGGTGGACACTCAGGACCAGGTGAGGAGGTGGACACTCAGGACCAGGTGAGGAGGTGCACACTCAGGACCAGGTGAGGAGGTGGACACTGAGGACCAAGTGAGGAGATGGACACTGCGGACCAGGTGAGGAGGTGGACACTTCCGGACCAGGTGAGGAGGTGGACACTGCGGACCAGGTGAGGAGGTGGACACTGCGGACCAGGTGAGGAGGTGGACACTCAGGACCAGGTGAGGAGATGGACACTGTGGAGCAGGTGAGGAGGTGGACACTCAGGACCAGGTGAGGAGGTGGACACTCAGGACCAGGTGAGGAGGTGGACACTCAGGACCAGGTGAGGAGGTGGACACTGAGGACCAGGTGAGGAGATGGACACTGCGGACCAGGTGAGGAGGTGGACACTTCCGGACCAGGTGAGGAGGTGGACACTGCGGACCAGGTGAGGAGGTGGACACTCAGGACCAGGTGAGGAGATGGACACTGTGGACCAGGTGAGGAGGTGGACACTGCGGACCAGGTGAGGAGATGGACACTGTGGACCAGGTGAGGAGGTGGACACTGCGGACCAGTATAACTATACGGTGAGGAGGTGGACACTGCGGACCAGGTGAGGAGGTGGACATTTCGGACCAGGTGAGGAGATGGACACTGCGGACCAGGTGAGGAGGTGGACACTGCGGACCAGGTGAGGAGATGGACACTGTGGACCAGGTGAGGAGGTGGACACTGCGGACCAGTATAACTATAAGGTGAGGAGGTGGACACTGCGGACCAGGTGAGGAGGTGGACACTGCGGACCAGTATAACTATACGGTGAGGAGGTGGACACTGCGGACCAGGTGAGGAGGTGGACACTGCGGACCAGGTGAGGAGGTGGACACTGCGGACCAGTATAAATATATTGGTACCATCTTTGACACCCTGAAGTTTGAGCAAAACAAAACAAGCCATTTATTCCTCAGGAAACTGAACTCAGTCAGTGTCCACAAACACCTTCTGTGTTTCTCCTTCGGTGTGCTGCTTCACATCCCTCTCTGTCAAGAACAGGAAGTGACCTCCAATTCACTGTGAACAACTGCTGTGAGACCTTCCCTATGACCATCTGGGTTACCGTAGGTCTCTCAGACGACCTGGCCTCGTTCTCTGAGCTGCAGGCCAGGAGGAAAAGCCCATCACATCCTGGGGGACAGACAGCACACATATGTCCTCAACCCACAGTTCCAAATCCTCACCCTTGGATGCCGACCTGCGCTGTCAAGTGCCCTACCAATAGGAGCGGGGCCTCGTTTGAGCTCGAGGCCATCGACCTAGATAACAGGACCATTTAGAAAGACCTAGGGACGATTCTAGAGATAGTTGTTATTAATGGCAGGGGTAAACTGTCTGTCTGTCTGTGTGTGTGTGTGTGTGTGTGTGTCCTGTCTGAAGCACCTTGTCAGACGTCAACAAACTGCCTCTCAGGGATGAATGATGTTTTATTGTATAGTATGTTTGTCTAGTTACCCAGATGAACTCGTTACCCAACTCATGTCTCTATGTGCAGTATGAAGGACCATGTGTTTGTTTTTTTTACATTAAATACATCCTGAAATAGTGACTTTAAAATGATTAGAGCTTTTTAATGGAGATTCTGACCAAATCATTTTACAAGTTCTTCAGAGCAGATAAGGCAATACTTTCAGTAACTGTGTCTGTCTCTCTTGACATTGTGTTGTGTACTTTCCTTTATCGTGCGGTGTGTGTGTTTCTTATCTAAGTGTTTACATCTCTGTCCAAGCCACAATAGATTGTAGTCATTGTATTTAACGAGGGTGAATATTTGCTTAATGAAAACAACAACTCCCTTCAGCCCAGCGTCCAATATACTCAGTGGTGTAAAAATACTTTAAAGTACTACTTCAGTTGTTTTTTGGGGGGTATCTGTACTTTAGTATTTATATTTGACAACTTTTACTTTATCACTATAAAAAAATATTGTACTTTTTACTCCATACATTTTCCCTGACAATCAAAAGTACTTGTTACATGTTGAGTGCTTAGCAGGACAGGAGAATGGTGAAATTCACACACTTATCAAGAGAACACGAGAACACATCCCCACTGCCTCTGGTCTAGTGGACTCACTAAACACAAATGTATCTTTTGTAAATAAAGTCTGAGTGTTGGAGTGTTCCCCTGGCTATCTGTAAATAATGTCTGAGTGGTCCCCTGGCTATCTGTAAATAATGTCTGAGTGGTCCCCTGACTATCTGTAAATAATGTCTGAGTGTTCCCCTGGCTATCTGTAAATAATGTCTGAGTGGTCCCCTGGCTATCTGTAAATAACGTCTGAGTGGTCCCCTGACTATCTGTAAATAATGTCTGAGTGATGGAGTGTTCCCCTGACTATCTGTAAATAATGTCTGAGTGGTCCCCTGGCTATCTGTAAATAATGTCTGAGTGAGGGAGTGGTCCCCTGGCTATCTGTAAATAATGTCTGAGTGATGGAGTGTTCCCCTGACTATCTGTAAATAATGTCTGAGTGGTCCCCTGACTATCTGTAAATAATGTCTGAGTGGTCCCCTGGCTATCTGTAAATAATGTATGAGTGGTCCCCTGGCTATCTGTAAATAATGTCTGAGTGGTCCCCTGGCTATCTGTAAATAACGTCTGAGTGTTCCCCTGGCTATCTGTAAATAATGTCTGAGTGGTCCCCTGACTATCTGTAAATAATGTCTGAGTGATGGAGTGTTCCCCTGACTATCTGTAAATAATGTCTGAGTGATGGAGTGTTCCCCTGACTATCTGTAAATAATGTCTGAGTGATGGAGTGTTCCCCTGACTATCTGTAAATAATGTCTGAGTGATGGAGTGTTCCCCTGACTATCTGTAAATAATGTCTGAGTGATGGAGTGTTCCCCTGACTATCTGTAAATAATGTCTGAGTGATGGAGTGTTCCCCTGACTATCTGTAAATAATGTCTGAGTGATGGAGTGTTCCCCTGACTATCTGTAAATAATGTCTGAGTGATGGAGTGTTCCCCTGACTATCTGTAAATAATGTCTGAGTGATGGAGTGTTCCCCTGACTATCTGTAAATAATGTCTGAGTGATGGAGTGTTCCCCTGACTATCTGTAAATAATGTCTGAGTGATGGAGTGTTCCCCTGACTATCTGTAAATAATGTCTGAGTGATGGAGTGTTCCCCTGACTATCTGTAAATAATGTCTGAGTGATGGAGTGTTCCCCTGACTATCTGTAAATAATGTCTGAGTGATGGAGTGTTCCCCTGACTATCTGTAAATAATGTCTGAGTGATGGAGTGTTCCCCTGACTATCTGTAAATAATGTCTGAGTGATGGAGTGTTCCCCTGACTATCTGTAAATAATGTCTGAGTGATGGAGTGTTCCCCTGACTATCTGTAAATAATGTCTGAGTGATGGAGTGTTCCCCTGACTATCTGTAAATAATGTCTGCGTGATGGAGTGTTCCCCTGACTATCTGTAAATAATGTCTGAGTGATGGAGTGTTCCCCTGACTATCTGTAAATAATGTCTGAGTGATGGAGTGTTCCCCTGACTATCTGTAAATAATGTCTGAGTGATGGAGTGTTCCCCTGACTATCTGTAAATAATGTCTGAGTGATGGAGTGTTCCCCTGACTATCTGTAAATAATGTCTGAGTGATGGAGTGTTCCCCTGACTATCTGTAAATAATGTCTGAGTGATGGAGTGTTCCCCTGACTATCTGTAAATAATGTCTGAGTGATGGAGTGTTCCCCTGACTATCTGTAAATAATGTCTGAGTGATGGAGTGTTCCCCTGACTATCTGTAAATAATGTCTGCGTGATGGAGTGTTCCCCTGACTATCTGTAAATAATGTCTGAGTGATGGAGTGTTCCCCTGACTATCTGTAAATAATGTCTGAGTGATGGAGTGTTCCCCTGACTATCTGTAAATAATGTCTGAGTGATGGAGTGTTCCCCTGACTATCTGTAAATAATGTCTGAGTGATGGAGTGTTCCCCTGACTATCTGTAAATAATGTCTGAGTGATGGAGTGTTCCCCTGACTATCTGTAAATAATGTCTGAGTGATGGAGTGTTCCCCTGACTATCTGTAAATAATGTCTGAGTGATGGAGTGTTCCCCTGACTATCTGTAAATAATGTCTGAGTGATGGAGTGTTCCCCTGACTATCTGTAAATAATGTCTGAGTGATGGAGTGTTCCCCTGACTATCTGTAAATAATGTCTGAGTGATGGAGTGTTCCCCTGACTATCTGTAAATAATGTCTGAGTGATGGAGTGTTCCCCTGACTATCTGTAAATAATGTCTGAGTGATGGAGTGTTCCCCTGACTATCTGTAAATAATGTCTGAGTGATGGAGTGTTCCCCTGACTATCTGTAAATAATGTCTGAGTGATGGAGTGTTCCCCTGACTATCTGTAAATAATGTCTGAGTGATGGAGTGTTCCCCTGACTATCTGTAAATAATGTCTGAGTGATGGAGTGTTCCCCTGACTATCTGTAAATAATGTCTGAGTGATGGAGTGTTCCCCTGACTATCTGTAAATAATGTCTGAGTGATGGAGTGTTCCCCTGACTATCTGTAAATAATGTCTGAGTGATGGAGTGTTCCCCTGACTATCTGTAAATAATGTCTGAGTGATGGAGTGTTCCCCTGACTATCTGTAAATAATGTCTGAGTGATGGAGTGTTCCCCTGACTATCTGTAAATAATGTCTGAGTGATGGAGTGTTCCCCTGACTATCTGTAAATAATGTCTGAGTGATGGAGTGTTCCCCTGACTATCTGTAAATAATGCATAAACTAAAAAACAACAAGAAAACGGTGCCGTCTGCTTTGCTTAATATAAGGAATTTGAAATGATTCATATTTTTACTTCTACTTATGATACTTAAGTAGATTTTAGCAAATAGATTTACCTTTGACACTTAAGTATATTTAAAACCAAATACTAATAGACTTTTCCTCAAGTAGTATTTTACTGGGTGACTTCCACTTTTACTTAAAGTAACTTTCTATGAAGGTATCTATACTTTCACTCCAGTGTGACAATTGCATCCTTTTCCCACAACTACATATACTGTAGTTCTTGACTTCATTTCTCTCGTCAATCATTTGATTTGAATGATTTGAATGATTTGATTTGATTTGATTTCTCTCTAGTGAAATGACACGTTGGGCTCAGTAATTGAACAGATGTCAGTCAATGAGTTCTTTAGCGCAAGCTGATGTCAGTCAATGAGTTCTTTAGCGCTAGCTGATGTCAGTCAATGAGTTCTTTAGCGCTAGCTGATGTCAGTCAATGAGTTCTTTAGCGCTAGCTGATGTCAGTCAATGAGTTCTTTAGCGCTAGCTGATGTCAGTCAATGAGTTCTTTAGCGCTAGCTGATGTCAGTCAATGAGTTCTTTAGCGCTAGCTGATGTCAGTCAATGAGTTCTTTAGCGCTAGCTGATGTCAGTCAATGAGTTCTTTAGCGCAAGCTGATGTCAGTCAATGAGTTCTTTAGCGCTAGCTGATGTCAGTCAATGAGTTCTTTAGCGCTAGCTGATGTCAGTCAATGAGTTCTTTAGCGCAAGCTGATGTCAGTCAATGAGTTCTTTAGCGCTAGCTGATGTCAGTCAATGAGTTCTTTAGCGCTAAAATAAACGCATTCTATTCTGTATTCCGTTCAGAACACAGAGAGATCTTTTTATTTGTTGAAGCTGAATGTTTGTAAACAAGCTAGCATGCTAATGTCACTGTAGCATGTAGAATCAGGCGAAACTTATGTTGTGGAATTCTCACCAACTCTCCAGGGAACCGGATCACTGTTATGTGTAAAAACAACATTGAGTGTTGAGTAATAGTTGTAATAGTATTCTCCTCACCAGACTGTTCTCTTTCCAGGCCTCGGGGAACTTGGGTCTCTCTTTCTCTCTGGACACCAGGACCTGCATGTCCTCAAAGGAGGGGTGGTTCCCTGCCTCGGCCTGGAACGCCATCTGGTAGTCGGGCACCGCCTCACCTGGAGGACACAATATCATCATTACCATCTCTCCTGGAGGACACAATATCATCATTACCATCTCTCCTGGAGGACACAATATCATCATTACCATCTCTCCTAGAGGACACAATATCATCATTACCATCTCTCCTGGAGGACACAATATCATCATTACCATCTCTCCTGGAGGACACAATATTCATTACCATCTCTCCTGGAGGACACAATATCATCATTACCATCTCTACTAGAGGACACAATATCATCATTACCATCTCTCCTGGAGGACACAATATCATCATTACCATCTCTCCTGGAGGACACAATATCATCATTACCATCTCTCCTGGAGGACACAATATCATCATTACCATCTCTCCTGGAGGACACAATATCATCATTACCATCTCTCCTGGAGGACACAATATCATCATTACCATATCTCCTGGAGGACACAATATTCATTACCATCTCTCCTAGAGGACACAATATCATCATTACCATATCTCCTGGAGGACACAATATTCATTACCATCTCTCCTGGAGGACACAATATCATCATTACCATATCTCCTGGAGGACACAATATTCATTACCATCTCTCCTAGAGGACACAATATCATCATTACCATATCTCCTGGAGGACACAATATTCATTACCATCTCTCCTGGAGGACACAATATCATCATTTGTATTTGTATTTATTATGGATCCCCATTGGTTTCTGTCAAGGCAGCAGCTACTCTTCCTGGGGTTTATTATGGATCCCCATTAGTTCCTGCCAAGGCAGCAGCTACTCTTCCTGGGGTTTATTATGGATCCCCATTAGTTCCTGCCATGGCAGCAGCTACTCTTCCTGGGGTTTATTAGGGATCCCCATTAGTTCCTGACAAGGCAGTAGCTACTCTTCCTGGGGTTTATTATGGATCCCCATTAGTTCCTGCCAAGGCAGCAGCTACTCTTCCTGGGGTTTATTATGGATCCCCATTAGTTCCTGCCAAGGCAGTAGCTACTCTTCCTGGGGTCCATTAAAATTAAGGCAGTTTATACAATTTTAAAAACACTACAACACATTCACAGATTTCACAACACACTGTGTGCCCTCAGGCCCCTAATCCACCACTACCACATATCTACAGTACTAAATCCATGTGTGCGTATGTTATCGTATGTGTGACATGTGTATGCATGTGTATGTGTCTGTGTTCGTGTTGCTTCACAGTCCCCGCTGTTCCATAAGGTATATTTTAATCTGTTTTAAAATCTGATTCTCCTGCTGCATCAGTTACCTGATGTGGAATAGAGTTCCATGTAGTCATGGCTCTATGTAGTACTGTGGAATAGAGTTCCATGTAGTCATGGCTCTATGTAGTACTGTGGAATAGAGTTCCATGTAGTCATGGCTCTATGTAGTACTGTGGAATAGAGTTCCATGTAGTCATGGCTCTATGTAGTACTGTGGAATAGAGTTCCATGTAGTCATGGCTCTATGTAGTACTGTGGAATAGAGTTCCATGTAGTCATGGCTCTATGTAGTACTGTGGAATAGAGTTCCATGTAGTCATGGCTCTATGTAGTACTGTGGAATAGAGTTCCATGTAGTCATGGCTCTATGTAGTACTGTGGAATAGAGTTCCATGTAGTCATGGCTCTATGTAGTACTGTGGAATAGAGTTCCATGTAGTCATGGCTCTATGTAGTACTGTGGAATAGAGTTCCATGTAGTCATGGCTCTATGTAGTACTGTGGAATAGAGTTCCATGTAGTCATGGCTCTATGTAGTACTGTGGAATAGAGTTCCATGTAGTCATGTCTCTATGTAGTACTGTGGAATAGAGTTCCATGTAGTCATGGCTCTATGTAGTACTGTGGAATAGAGTTCCATGTAGTCATGTCTCTATGTAGTACTGTGGAATAGAGTTCCATGTAGTCATGGCTCTATGTAGTACTGTGGAATAGAGTTCCACCCTAGTCATGGTTCTATGTAGTACTGTGCACCTCCCATAGTCTGTTCTGGACTTGGGGACTGTGAAGAGACCCCTGGTGGCATGTCTTGTGGGGTATGCATGGGTGTCTGAGCTGTGTGCCAGTAGTTTAGACAGGCAGCTCGGTGCATTCAACATGTCAATACCTCTCATAAATACAAGTAGTGATGAAGTCAATCTCTCCTCCACTTTGATGCATATTATCCTAAGTCCTATTTTGTGGCACCTGACCACACGACAAAACAGTAGGTGGAACAAAACAAGGGCATGTAGGACCTGCCTTGTTGATAGTGTTGTTAAGAAGGTAGAAACTAGGGCCTGTAGGACCTGCCTTGTTGATAGTGTTGTTAAGAAGGTAGAAACTAGGGCCTGTAGGACCTGCCTTGTTGATAGTGTTGTTAAGAAGGTAGAAACTAGGGCCTGTAGGACCTGCCTTGTTGATAGTGTTGTTAAGAAGGTAGAAACTAGGGCCTGTAGGACCTGCCTTGTTGATAGTGTTGTTAAGAAGGTAGAAACTAGGGCCTGTATTACCTGCCTTGTTGATAGTGTTGTTAAGAAGGTAGAAACTAGGGCCTGTAGGACCTGCCTTGTTGATAGTGTTGTTAAGAAGGTAGAAACTAGGGCCTGTATTACCTGCCTTGTTGATAGTGTTGTTAAGAATGTAGAAACTAGGGCCTGTAGGACCTGCCTTGTTGATAGTGTTGTTAAGAAGGTAGAAACTAGGGCCTGTAGGACCTGCCTTGTTGATAGTGTTGTTAAGAAGGTAGAAACTAGGGCATGTAGGACCTGCCTTGTTGATAGTGTTGTTAAGAAGGTAGAAACTAGGGCCTGCCTTGTTGATAGTGCTGTTAAGAAGGTAGAAACTAGGGCCTGTAGGACCTGCCTTGTTGATAGTGTTGTTAAGAAGGTAGAAACTAGGGCCTGTAGGACCTGCCTTGTTGACAATGTTGTTAAGAAGGTAGAAACTAGGGCCTGCCTTGTTGATAGTGCTGTTAAGAAGGTAGAAACTAGGGTCTGTAGGACCTGCCTTGTTGATAGTGTTGTTAAGAAGGTAGAAACTAGGGCCTGTAGGACCTGCCTTGTTGACAATGTTGTTAAGAAGGTAGAAACTAGGGCCTGCCTTGTTGATAGTGCTGTTAAGAAGGTAGAAACTAGGGCCTGTAGGACCTGCCTTGTTGATAGTGTTGTTAAGAAGGTAGAAACTAGGGCCTGTAGGACCTGCCTTGTTGATAGTGTTGTTAAGAAGGTAGAAACTAGGGCATGTAGGACCTACCTTGTTGATAGTGTTGTTAAGAAGGTAGAAACTAGGGCCTGTAGGACCTGCCTTGTTGATAGTGTTGTTAAGAAGGTAGAAACTAGGACCTGTAGGACCTGCCTTGTTGATAGTGTTGTTAAGAAGGTAGAAACTAGGGCCTGTAGGACCTGCCTTGTTGATAGTGTTGTTAAGAAGGTAGAAACTAGGGCCTGTAGGACCTGCCTTCTTGACAATGTTGTTAAGAAGGTAGAAACTAGGGCCTGCCTTGTTGATAGTGCTGTTAAGAAGGTAGAAACTAGGGCCTGTAGGACCTGCCTTGTTGATAGTGTTGTTAAGAAGGTAGAAACTAGGGCCTGTAGGACCTGCCTTGTTGATAGTGTTGTTAAGAACGTAGAAACTAGGACCTGCCTTGTTGATAGTGCTGTTAAGAAGGTATACACTAGGGCCTGTAGAACCTGCCTGGTTGATAGTGTTGTTAAGAAGGTAGAAACTAGAGCCTGTAGGACCTGCCTTGTTGATAGTATTGTTAAGAAGGTAGAAACTAGGACCTGCCTTGTTGATAGTGCTGTTAAGAAGGTAGAAACTAGGGCCTGCCTTGTTGATAGTGCTGTTAAGAAGGTAACTAACTATCAATATCACCACCACCATCATCTCTCCTGATGGACACAATATCACCACCACCATAATTTCTCCTGGAGGACACAATATCACCACAACCATCATTTCTCCTGGAGGACACAATATCATCTCTCCTGGAGGACACAATATCATAAGACACTGTTACACTGTTGAATGCTCCCGCAGTATCTGGAGTTCGAAGGTCAGGGGTTAGGGGTTATAAGCTGGGAAGAGGTCAGTACACCTCATTAAGGTCTCCCAGTAGACAGGGCCCAGGGTTAGAGGTCAGTACACCTCATTAAGGTCTCCCAGTAGACGGGGCCCAGGGTTAGAGGTCAGTACACCTCATGAAGGTCTCCCAGTAGATGAGGCTCAGGGTTAGAGGTCAGTACACCTCATGAAGATCTCCCAGTAGATGAGGCTCAGGGTTAGAGGTCAGTACACCTCATTAAGGTCTCCCAGTAGATGAGGCCCAGGGTTAGAGGTCAGTACACCTCATGAAGGTCTCCCAGTAGACGAGGCTCAGGGTTAGATGTCAGTACACCTCATGAAGGTCTCCCAGTAGACGGGGCCCAGGGTTAGAGGTCAGGGTTATTACCTGGGAAGAGGTCAGTACGCCTCATGAAGGTCTCCCAGTAGACGGGGCCCAGGGTTAGAGGTCAGGGTTATTACCTGGAAAGAGGTCAGTACACCTCATGGTCTCCCAGTAGACGAGGCCCAGGGTTAGAGGTCAGGGTTATTACCTGGGAAGAGGTCAGTACACCTCATGAAGGTCTCCCAGTAGACCAGGCCCAGGGTTAGAGGTCAGTACACCTCATGAAGGTCTCCCAGTTTTTTATTTTATTTATTTATTTTACCTTTATTTAACCAGGTAGGCAAGTTGAGAACAAGTTCTCATTTACAATTGCGACCTGGCCAAGATAAAGCAAAGCAGTTCGACAGATAAAATGACACAGAGTTACACATGGAGTAAAAACAAACATACAGTCAATAATGCAGTATAAACAAGTCTATATACAATGTGAGCAAATGAGGTGAGAAGGGAGGTAAAGGCAAAAAAGGCCATGATGGCAAAGTAAATACAATATAGCAAGTAAAATACTGGAATGGTAGTTTTGCAATGGAAGAATGTGCAAAGTAGAAATAAAAAATAATGGGGTGCAAAGGAGCAAAATAAATAAATTAATTAAAATTAAATACAGTTGGGAAAGAGGTAGTTGTTTGGGCTAAATTATAGGTGGGCTATGTACAGGTGCAGTAATCTGTGAGCTGCTCTGACAGTTGGTGCTTAAAGCTAGTGAGGGAGATAAGTGTTTCCAGTTTCAGAGATTTTTGTAGTTCGTTCCAGTCATTGGCAGCAGAGAACTGGAAGGAGAGGCGGCCAAAGAAAGAATTGGTTTTGGGGGTGACTAGAGAGATATACCTGCTGGAGCGTGTGCTACAGGTGGGAGATGCTATGGTGACCAGCGAGCTGAGATAAGGGGGGACTTTACCTCGCAGGGTCTTGTAGATGACATGGAGCCAGTGGGTTTGGCGACGAGTATGAAGCGAGGGCCAGCCAACGAGAGCGTACAGGTCGCAATGGTGGGTAGTATATGGGGCTTTGGTGATAAAACGGATTGCACTGTGATAGACTGCATCCAATTTGTTGAGTAGGGTATTGGAGGCTATTTTGTAAATGACATCGCCAAAGTCGAGGATTGGTAGGATGGTCAGTTTTACAAGGGTATGTTTGGCAGCATGAGTGAAGGATGCTTTGTTGCGAAATAGGAAGCCAATTCTAGATTTAACTTTGGATTGGAGATGTTTGATATGGGTCTGGAAGGAGAGTTTACAATCTAACCAGACACCTAAGTATTTGTAGTTGTCCACGTATTCTAAGTCAGAGCCGTCCAGAGTAGTGATGTTGGACAGGCGGGTAGGTGCAGGCAGCGATCGGTTGAAGAGCATGCATTTAGTTTTACTTGCATTCAAGAGCAATTGGAGGCCACGGAAGGAGAGTTGTATGGCATTGAAGCTTGCCTGGAGGGTTGTTAACACAGTGTCCAGAGAAGGGCCGGAAGTATACAGAATGGTGTCGTCTGCGTAGAGGTGGATCAGGGACTCACCAGCAGCAAGAGCGACCTCATTGATGTATACAGAGAAGAGAGTCGGTCCAAGAATTGAACCCTGTGGCACCCCCATAGAGACTGCCAGAGGTCCGGACAGCAGACCCTCCGATTTGACACACTGAACTCTATCAGAGAAGTAGTTGGTGAACCAGGCGAGGCAATCATTTGAGAAACCAAGGCTGTCGAGTCTGCCGATGAGGATATGGTGATTGACAGAGTCGAAAGCCTTGGCCAGATCAATGAATACGGCTGCACAGTAATGTTTCTTATCGATGGCGGTTAAGATATCGTTTAGGACCTTGAGCGTGGCTGAGGTGCACCCATGACCAGCTCTGAAACCAGATTGCATAGCAGAGAAGGTATGGTGAGATTCGAAATGGTCGGTAATCTGTTTGTTGACTTGGCTTTCGAAGACCTTAGAAAGGCACGGTAGGATAGATATAGGTCTGTAGCAGTTTGGGTCAAGAGTGTCCCCCCCTTTGAAGAGGGGGATGACCGCAGCTGCTTTCCAATCTTTGGGAATCTCAGACGACACGAAAGAGAGGTTGAACAGGCTAGTAATAGGGGTGGCAACAATTTCGGCAGATAATTTTAGAAAGAAAGGGTCCAGATTGTCTAGCCCGGCTGATTTGTAGGGGTCCAGATTTTGCAGCTCTTTCAGAACATCAGCTGAATGGATTTGGGAGAAGGAGAAATGGGGAAGGCTTGGGCGAGTTGCTGTTGGGGGTGCAGTGCTGTTGTCCGGGGTAGGAGTAGCCAGGTGGAAAGCATGGCCAGCCGTAGAAAAATGCTTATTGAAATTCTCAATTATGGTGGATTTATCAGTGGTGACAGTGTTTCCTATCTTCAGTGCAGTGGGCAGCTGGGAGGAGGTGTTCTTATTCTCCATGGACTTTACAGTGTCCCAGAACTTTTTTGAGTTAGTGTTGCAGGAAGCAAATTTCTGCTTGAAAAAGCAGTAGACGGGGCCCAGGGTTAGAGGTCAGGGTTATTACCTGGGAAGAGATCAGTACACCTCATGAAGGTCTCCCAGTAGATGAGCCCCAGGGCGTACATGTCCACCTGCTTCAGAGCCGACTCACAGTCCCTCAGGTTCACCGCCCCTTCCAGAACCTCTGGGGCCATGTATCGGACTGTACCCACCTGGAGAGAAACAGAATTAGAGAATAGGGTTTAAAGTCTGTCCATCTTAAAGCTGTGGCAGTACTTGCATTATTAGCTATCAAAGAGGGTGTTGGCTAAGCAGACTGAGGGTGGTTTACAGATGAGACCCAGTGCCGAGGCAGTCAGCGGAGTTGACCAACTCCCCTCGCTGATGGCAGCGTTCTCCTCCTCTCCAGGCCTGACCCCCTGGGGTTAGGGTTAGAGGTCAGAGGTTAGGGACTCACCTCACTGATGGCAGCGTTCTCCTCCTCTCCAGGCCTGACCACCTGGGGTTAGGGTTAGAGGTCAGAGGTTAGGGACTCACCTCGCTGATGGCAGCGTTCTCCTCCTCTCCAGGTCTGACCAGGCGGTTCCCTGTCAGCTTCATGGACAGACCAAAGTCACTGATCACACACGTCCCATCGTTCTTTACTAGAACATTCCTGCTATTCAGGTCTCTGTGAGATACGGCTGGCTTGTAGATGTCTGGGAGAGAGGGAGGGAGGGAGGGAGGAGAGATGGGAGGGAAAGGGGAGAGAGAGAGAGAGAGAGAGAGAGGGAAGGGGAGAGAGAGAGAAGGGGGGGAGAGAGGGGGAGGGAGAATGAGAAAGAGAGGGGAGAAAGAGAGGGGAGAGAGGGGGGAGAGAGAGGGGGGAGGGAGAGGGAGAAAGGGAGTGAAGAGAGAGAGGGGGGAGAGAGGGGGAGAAAGAGAGGGGAGAGAGGGGGGAGAGAGAGGGGGGAGGTAGAGGGAGAAAGGGAGTGAAGAGAGAGAGGGGGGAGAGAGGGGGAGAAAGAGAGGGGAGAGAGAGGGGAGAGAGGGGAGGGAGGGGGAGAAGGAGAGAAAATAAATTAGTCTCTGCATGTCACCATGATCGCTTAAAGCACATTGCTGAATAACACAGTTACTGTAGAACCTATGATATACCTGTTTTATTTGTCCCTTTATTTAGGAACAGTGGGTTAACTGGTCTAGGAACAGTGGGTTAACTGGTCTAGGAACAGTGGGTTAACTGGCCTAGGAACAGTGGGTTAACTGGCCTAGGAACAGTGGGTTAACTGGTCTAGGAACAGTGGGTTAACTGGTCTAGGAACAGTGGGTTAACTGGTCTAGGAACAGTGGGTTAACTGGTCTAGGAACAGTGGGTTAACTGGTCTAGGAACAGTGGGTTAACTGGTCTAGGAACAGTGGGTTAACTGGTCTAGGAACAGTGGGTTAACTGGCCTAGGAACAGTGGGTTAACTGGCCTAGGAACAGTGGGTTAACTGGCCTAGGAACAGTGGGTTAACTGGCCCAGGAACAGTGGGTTAACTGGTCTAGGAACAGTGGGTTAACTGGCCTAGGAACAGTGGGTTAACTGGCCTAGGAACAGTGGGTTAACTGGCCTAGGAACAGTGGGTTAACTGGCCTAGGAACAGTGGGTTAACTGGTCTAGGAACAGTGGGTTAACTGGCCTAGGAACAGTGGGTTAACTGGCCTAGGAACAGTGGGTTAACTGGTCTAGGAACAGTGGGTTAACTGGCCTAGGAACAGTGGGTTAACTGGTCTAGGAACAGTGGGTTAACTGGTCTAGGAACAGTGGGTTAACTGGCCTAGGAACAGTGGGTTAACTGGCCTAGGAACAGTGGGAGTAACTGGTCTAGGAACAGTGGGTTAACTGGTCTAGGAACAGTGGGTTAACTGGTCTAGGAACAGTGGGTTAACTGGTCTAGGAACAGTGGGTTAACTGGTCTAGGAACAGTGGAACAGTGGGGTAACTGGTCTAGGAACAGTGGGTTAACTGGTCTAGGAACAGTGGGTTAACTGGTCTAGGAACAGTGGGTTAACTGGCCTAGGAACAGTGGGTTAACCTGCCTAGGAACAGTGGGTTAACTGGTCTAGGAACAGTGGGTTAACTGCCTGTTCAGGGGCAGAACGACAGATTTGTACCTTGTCAGCTCGGGGGTTTGAACTTGCAACCTTCCGGTTACTAGTCCAACGCTCTAACCACTAGGCCGCCCCAGGGGCAGTAACTGTAACACAGTCAATACTATATAACAGTACTATATAACAGTACTATGAATGAACTGTAACACAATCAATACTATATTAAGGTATTATGGTTGAAGTATAATATTTCATTATATAACAGTAAATACTTCTTGGCTATGACGCTACAAGCTTGTCACACTTGTATTTGGGGATTTTCTCCCATTCTTCTCTGCAGATCTTCTCAAGCTCTGCCAGGTTGGATGGTGAGTGTTTCTGCACAGCTATTTTCAGGTCACTCCAGAGATCGGGTTTAAGCTCTGGCTGGGCCACTCAATGACATTCAGGGACTTGTCCCGAATCCACTCCTGCGTTGTCTTGGCTGTATGCTTAGGGTCTTTGCCTCGATCCTGACTAGTCTCCTAGTCCTTGCTGCTGAAAAACATCCCCACAGAATGATGCTGCCACCGCCATGCTTCACCGTAGGGATCGTGCCAGGTTTCCTAAAGACGTGACGCTTGGCATTCAAGCCAAAGAGTTCAATCTTGACCAATCTTGTTTCTCATGGTTTGAGAGTCCTTTAGGTGCCTTTTGGCAAACTCCAAGCAGGCTGTCATGTGTCTTTTACTGAGGAATGGCTTCTGTCTGGCTACTCTACCATAAAGGCCTGATTGATGGAGTGCTGTAGAGATGTGTTGTTCTTCTGAAGATTCTCCAATACAACAGCAGTAGGGTTGTATCTGTAGCCATGATTCTCCAATACAACAGCAGTAGGGTTGTATCTGTAGCCATGATTCTCCAATACAACAGCAGTAGGGTTGTATCTGTAGCCATGATTCTCGTGGTTTGAGAGTCCTTTAGGAGGATTGCTGAGTTGCGTCAGTGAAAAGTTTATACCCAGTCAAGTATATCGCAATATATCAAAATTCAATTGTGGGGGAAAAAACATTTTGGAAAGCAAATGGCCCATTTTCTGTATAGAAAAGACAACGTAAAGACTCTAATCTGTCTTAGTTATCAAAATGCTCAACTTAATTGGCCTATATTATTGGCACCAGCGGAGAGCATCGGTCCCCCGGTGAGTGGCTACAGGCGCATATTCACTCTTTATCATTGTTGGCTCAGTGCCAACATCCTCCTCCAGTTTATTATTCTACTTGTGTCTCCCATTCTCATAGGCCATATGGACACTGTTTTTATTGGTCAGTTGGTCAGTGTGAGTAGAGTCGGCTACTCTGTCATTTGTCCAAGTAAAAACAGATTCTGCTAATGTCTCCAGTCATATAAAGTGTAGTAGAATTGCTCTTCATTGTGATCAGAGGGCTGATATTAACACTATGCGGCCAGTCTCTCTTGGCTAAGAGTTGAGGACAGACTGACTGCATCACTTCTTCTTTTATTAAGAAAGAGGAATGTGTTGAAAATCCCTACATTTGTTTGCATAGTCAACTTACACACAGCTCTGACACACACACTTATCCCACCAGACATGCCACCAGGGGTCTTTTCACAGTCCCCAAATCCAGAACAAATTCAAGAAAGCATACAGTATTATATAGAGCCCTAATTGCATGGAACTTCCTTCCATCTCATTTTGCTCAAATAAACAGCAAACCTGATTTTAAAAAACAGAAAGAAACGCCTCCCCTATTGGACCCAGATAGTTTGGTATAACTCCTCTCCCCTATTGGACCTAGATAGTTTGGTATAACTCCTCTCCCCTATTGGACCTAGATAGTTTGGTATAACGCCTCTCCCCTATTGGACCCAGATAGTTTGGTATAACTCCTCTCCCCTATTGGACCTAGATAGTTTGGTATAACTCCTCTCCCCTATTGGACCTAGATAGTTTGGTATAACTCCTCTCCCCTATTGGACCCAGATAGTTTGGTATAACTCCTCTCCCCTATTGGACCTAGATAGTTGGGTATAACTCCTCTCCCCTATTGGACCTAGATAGTTGGGTATAACTCCTCTCCCCTATTGGACCCAGATAGTTTGGTATAACTCCTCTCCCCTATTGGACCTAGATAGTTTGGTATAACTCCTCTCCCCTATTGGACCCAGATAGTTTGGTATAACTCCTCTCCCCTATTGGACCTAGATAGTTGGGTATAACTCCTCTCCCCTATTGGACCCAGATAGTTTGGTATAACTCCTCTCCCCTATTGGACCCAGATAGTTTGGTATAACTCCTCTCCCCTATTGGACCTAGATAGTTTGGTATAACTCCTCTCCCTTATTGGACCCAGATAGTTTGGTATAACTCCTCTCCCCTATTGGACCTAGATAGTTTGGTATAACTCCTCTCCCCTATTGGACCCAGATAGTTTGGTATAACTCCTCTCCCCTATTGGACCTAGATAGTTGGGTATAACTCCTCTCCCCTATTGGACCTAGATAGTTTGGTATAACTCCTCTCCCCTATTGGACCTAGATAGTTGGGTATAACTCCTCTCCCCTATTGGACCTAGATAGTTTGGTATAACTCCTCTCCCCTATTGGACCTAGATAGTTTGGTATAACTCCTCTCCCCTATTGGACCTAGATAGTTTGGTATAACTCCTCTCCCCTATTGGACCTAGATAGTTGGGTATAACTCCTCTCCCCTATTGGACCTAGATAGTTTGGTATAACTCCTCTCCCCTATTGGACCTAGATAGTTTGGTATAACTCCTCTCCCCTATTGGACCTAGATAGTTTGGTATAACTCCTCTCCCCTATTGGACCTAGATAGTTTGGTATAACTCCTCTCCCCTATTGGACCTAGATAGTTTGGTATAACTCCTCTCCCCTATTGGACCTAGATAGTTTGGTATAACTCCTCTCCCCTATTGGACCTAGATAGTTTGTGTGTATGCATTGATATGTAGGCTACATGTAGGTCTGTCCTTGAGCTGTTCTTGTCTATTAATGTTCTGTATTCTGTCATTCTGTATTACGTCATTCTGTATTCTGTCATTCTGTATTACGTCATTCTGTATTACGTCATTCTGTATTATGTCATTCTGCATTACGTCATTCTGTATTATGTCATTCTGTCATTCTGTATTACGTCATTCTGTATTATGTCATTCTGTATTACGTCATTCTGTATGATGTCATTCTGCATTCCGTCATTCTGTATTATGTCATTCTGCATTACGTCATTCTGTATTATGTCATTCTGTCATTCTGTATTACGTCATTCTGTATTATGTCATTCTGTATTACGTCATTCTGTATTCTGTCATTCTGCATTACGTCATTCTGTATTATGTCATTCTGTATTACGTCATTCTGTATTATGTCATTCTGTCATTCTGTATTATGTCATTCTGTATTACGTCATTCTGTATGTATTACGTCATTCTGTATTATGTCATTCTGTATTACGTCATTCTGTATTATGTCATTCTGTCATTCTGTATTATGTCATTCTGTATTACGTCATTCTGCATTATGTCATTCTGTATTATGTCATTCTGTATTACGTCATTCTGCATTATGTCATTCTGTATTACGTCATTCTGTATTATGTTATTCTGTCATTCTGTATTATGTCATTCTGTATTATGTTATTCTGTCATTCTGTATTATGTCATTCTGTATTATGTCATTCTGTATTATGTCATTCTGCATTACGTCATTCTGCATTATGTCATTCTGTATTATGTCATTCTGTATTACGTCATTCTGCATTATGTCATTCTGTATTATGTCATTCTGTATTACGTCATTCTGCATTACGTCATTCTGCATTATGTCATTCTACATTACGTCATTCTCTATTATGTCATTCTGTATTATGTCATTCTGTATCATGTCATTCTGTATCATGTTATTCTCTATTATGTCATGCTGTATTATGTCATTCTGTATTATGTCATTCTGTATCATGTTATTCTCTATTATGTCATTCTGTATTATGCCATTCTGTATTGTATTTAATGTTTTGTGTGAACCCCAGGAAGAGTAGCTGCTGCTTTTGCAACATAGGGATCCTAATAAAATACCAAACACCCCATAGAGCATCATTCATATTGTATAGACAGACTGCCCCATAGAGCACCATTCATACTGTATAGACAGACTGCCCCATAGAGCACCATTCATACTGTATAGACAGACTGCCCCATAGAGCACCATTCATCCTGTATAGACAGACTGCCCCATAGAGCACCATTCATACTGTATAGACAGGCTGCCCCATAGAGCACCATTCATACTGTATAGACAGACTGCCCCATAGAGCACCATTCATACTGTATAGACAGACTGCCCCATAGAGCACCATTCATCCTGTATAGACAGACTGCCCCATAGAGCACCATTCATACTGTATAGACAGACTGCCCCATAGAGCATCATGCATACTGTATAGACAGACTGCCCCATAGAGCACCATTCATACTGTAGAGACAGACAGACTGCCCCATAGAGCACCATTCATACTGTATAGACAGACAGACTGCCCCATAGAGCACCATTCATACTGTATAGACAGACAGACTAGCCCATAGAGCACCATTCATACTGTATAAACAGACTGCCCCATAGAGCACCATTCATACTGTATAGACAGACAGACTGCCCCATAGAGCACCATTCATACTGTATAGACAGACAGACTGCCCCATAGAGCACCATTCATACTGTATAGACAGACTGCCCCATAGAGCATCATCCATTCTGTATAGACATTCATACTGTATAGACAGACAGACTGCCCCATAGAGCACCAATCATACTGTAGACAGACAGACTGCCCCATAGAGCACCATTCATCCTGTATAGACAGACAGACTGCCCCATAGAGCATCATTCATACTGTATAGACAGACTGCCCCATAGAGCACCATTCATACTGTAGAGACAGACAGACTGCCCCATAGAGCACCATTCATACTGTACAGACAGACAGACTGCCCCATAGAGCACTGTTCATACTGTATAGACAGACAGACTGCCCCATAGAGCACCATTCATACTGTATAGACAGACAGACTGCCCCATAGAGAATCATTCATGCTGTATAGACAGACAGACTGCCCCATAGAGAATCATTCATACTGTATAGACAGACTGCCCCATAGAGCACCATTCATACTGTATAGACAGACTGCCCCATAGAGCACCATTCATACTGTATAGACAGACTGCCCCATAGAGCACCATTCATACTGTATAGACAGACAGACTGCCCCATAGAGCACCATTCATCCTGTATAGACAGACTGCCCCATAGAGCACCATTCATCCTGTATAGACAGACTGCCCCATAGAGAAACAATTCATACTGTATAGACAGACAGACTGCCCCATAGAGCACCATTCATACTGTATAGACAGACTGCCCCATAGAGCACCATTCATACTGTATAGACAGACAGACTGCCCCATAGAGCACCATTCATACTGTATAGACAGACAGACTAGCCCATAGAGCACCATTCATACTGTATAAACAGACAGACTGCCCCATAGAGCACCATGCATACTGTATAAACAGACAGACTGCCCCATAGAGCACCATTCATACTGTATAGACAGACTGCCCCATAGAGCACCATTCATACTGTATAGACAGACAGACTGCCCCATAGAGCAGCATTCATACTGTAGACAGACAGACTGCCCCATAGAGCACCATTCATACTGTATAGACAGACAGACTGCCCCATAGAGCACCATTCATACTGTATAGACAGACAGACTGACCCATAGAGCACCATTCATACTGTATAGACAGACAGACTGCCCCATAGAGCACCATTCATACTGTAGAGACAGACAGACTGCCCCATAGAGCACCATTCATACTATAGACAGACAGACTGCCCCATAGAGCACCATTCATACTGTAGAGACAGACAGACTGCCCCATAGAGAATCATTCATACTGTATAGACAGACAGACTGCCCCGTAGAGCACCATTCATCCTGTATAGACAGACTGCCCCATAGAGCACCATTCATCCTGTATAGACAGACTGCCCCATAGAGCACCATTCATCCTGTATAGACAGACTGCCCCATAGAGCACCATTCATCCTGTATAGACAGACTGCCCCATAGAGCACCATTCATACTGTATAGACAGACAGACTGCCCCATAGAGCACCATTCATACTGTATAGAGAGACAGACTGCCCCATAGAGCACCATTCATACTGTATAGAGAGACAGACTGCCCCATAGAGCACCATTCATACTGTATAGAGAGACAGACTGCCCCATAGAGCACCATTCATACTGTACAGACAGACAGACTGCCCCATGGAGCACCATTCATACTGTATAGACAGACTCCCCCATAGAGCACCATTCATCCTGTATAGACAGACAGACTGCCCCATAGAGCACCATTCATACTGTATAGACAGACTGCCCCATAGAGCACCATTCATACTGTATAGACAGACAGACTGCCCCATAGAGCACCATTCATACTGTATAGAGAGACAGACTGCCCCATAGAGCACCATTCATCCTGTATAGACAGACTCCCCCATAGAGCACCATTCATACTGTATAGACAGACTGCCCCATAGAGCACCATTCATACTGTATAGAGGGACAGACTGCCCCATAGAGCACCATTCATACTGTATAGAGAGACAGACTGCCCCATAGAGCACCATTCATACTGTATAGAGACAGACTGCCCCATAGAGCACCATTCATACTGTACAGACAGACAGACTGCCCCATGGAGCACCATTCATACTGTATAGACAGTCTCCCCCATAGAGCACCATTCATCCTGTATAGACAGACAGACTGCCCCATAGAGCACCATTCATACTGTATAGACAGACTGCCCCATAGAGCACCATTCATACTGTATAGACAGACTGCCCCATAGAGCACCATTCATCCTGTATAGACAGACTGCCCCATAGAGCACCATTCATCCTGTATAGACAGACTCCCCCATAGAGCACCATTCATCCTGTATGTGAGTGAACCAGCCGTCTGTCTGACAGTCTGACCCAGATGTTCACATTAGCTGCTTCAACCATAAAAGAGTGTGTGTGTGTGTGTGTGTGTGTGTGTGTGTGTGTGTGTGTGTGACGTGCTTCCGCCCGTTTGGCAGTTGAGTTGGCATCCTGTCTCCTGCCTCCACATGGCTGAGCTCAAAACACACAGCCGACCCAGACCACAACCTCGTAGAGAACTAGACTAGGTACAGCCAGAGATAAGGGGTCAACCCAGACCACAACCTAGTAGAGAACTAGACTAGGTACAGCCAGAGATAAGGGGTCGACCCAGACCACAACCTAGTAGAGAACTAGACTAGGTACAGCCAGAGATAAGGGGTCAACCCAGACCACAACCTAGTAGAGAACTAGACTAGGTACAGCCAGAGATAAGGGGTCAACCCAGACCACAACCTAGTAGAGAACTAGACTAGGTACAGCCAGAGATAAGGGGTCAACCCAGACCACAACCTAGAAGAGAAATAGACTAGGTACAGCCGGAGATAAGGGGCCAACCCAGACCACAACCTAGTAGAGGACTAGACTAGGTACAGCCAGAGATAAGGGGTCAACCCAGACCACAACCTAGTAGAGAACTAGACTAGGTACAGCCAGAGATAAGGGGTCGACCCAGACCACAACCTAGAAGAGAACTAGACTAGGTACAGCCAGAGATAAGGGGCCAACCCAGACCACAACCTAGTAGAGAACTAGACTAGGTACAGCCAGAGATAAGGGGTCAACCCAGACCACAACCTAGTAGAGAACTAGACTAGGTACAGCCAGAGATAAGGGGTCAACCCAGACCACAACCTAGTAGAGAACTAGACTAGAGATAAGGGGTCAACCCAGACCACAACCTAGTAGAGAAATAGGACACTATGTAGGGAATAGGACACTATGTAGGGAATAGGATGCCATTTGGGACGGAGACAGACAGAAACCTTTATTGGCCATTAAAAGTATACTTATCTCTTTGTTTTAAACATTTAAGAAGGATAAAGTCTGTAACCTGACTGTCTAGGGGTCCTAGCTACATGGTCTGTAACCTGACTGTCTAGGGGTCCTAGCTACATGGTCTGTAACCTGACTGTCTAGGGGTCCTAGCTACATGGTCTGTAACCTGACTGTCTAGGGGTCCTAGCTACATGGTCTGTAACCTGACTGTCTAGGGGTCCTAGCTACATGGTCTGTAACCTGACTGTCTAGGGGTCCTAGCTACATGGTCTGTAACCTGACTGTCTAGGGGTCCTAGCTACATGATCTGTAACCTGACTGTCTAGGGGTCCTAGCTACATGGTCTGTAACCTGACTGTCTAGAGGTCCTAGCTACATGGTCTGTAACCTGACTGTCTAGAGGTCCTAGCTACATGGTCTGTAACCTGACTGTCTAGGGGTCCTAGCTACATGGTCTGTAACCTGACTGTCTAGAGGTCCTAGCTACATGGTCTGTAACCTGACTGTCTAGGGGTCCTAGCTACATGGTCTGTAACCTGACTGTCTAGGGGTCCTAGCTACATGGTCTGTAACCTGACTGTCTAGGGGTCCTAGCTACATGGTCTGTAACCTGACTGTCTAGGGGTCCTAGCTACATGATCTGTAACCTGACTGTCTAGGGGTCCTAGCTACATGGTCTGTAACCTGACTGTCTAGGGGTCCTAGCTACATGGTCTGTAACCTGACTGTCTAGGGGTCCTAGCTACATGGTCTGTAACCTGACTGTCTAGGGGTCCTAGCTACATGGTCTGTAACCTGACTGTCTAGGGGTCCTAGCTACATGGTCTGTAACCTGACTGTCTAGGGGTCCTAGCTACATGGTCTGTAACCTGACTGTCTAGGGGTCCTAGCTACATGGTCTGTAACCTGACTGTCTAGGGGTCCTAGCTACATGGTCTGTAACCTGACTGACTGTCTAGAGGTCCTAGCTACATGGTCTGTAACCTGACTGTCTAGGGGTCCTAGCTACATGGTCTGTAACCTGACTGTCTAGGGGTCCTAGCTACATGGTCTGTAACCTGACTGTCTAGGGGTCCTAGCTACATGGTCTGTAACCTGACTGTCTAGGGGTCCTAGCTACATGGTCTGTAACCTGACTGTCTAGGGGTCCTAGCTACATGGTCTGTAACCTGACTGTCTAGGGGTCCTAGCTACATGGTCTGTAACCTGACTGTCTAGGGGTCCTAGCTACATGGTCTGTAACCTGACTGTCTAGGGGTCCTAGCTACATGGTCTGTAACCTGACTGACTGTCTAGAGGTCCTAGCTACATGGTCTGTACCCTGACTGTCTAGGGGTCCTAGCTACATGGTCTGTAACCTGACTGTCTAGAGGTCCTAGCTACATGGTCTGTAACCTGACTGTCTAGGGGTCCTAGCTACATGGTCTGTAACCTGACTGTCTAGGGGTCCTAGCTACATGGTCTGTAACCTGACTGTCTAGGGGTCCTAGCTACATGGTCTGTAACCTGACTGTCTAGGGGTCCTAGCTACATGGTCTGTAACCTGACTGTCTAGGGGTCCTAGCTACATGGTCTGTAACCTGACTGACTGTCTAGAGGTCCTAGCTACATGGTCTGTACCCTGACTGTCTAGGGGTCCTAGCTACATGGTCTGTAACCTGACTGTCTAGAGGTCCTAGCTACATGGTCTGTAACCTGACTGTCTAGGGGTCCTAGCTACATGGTCTGTAACCTGACTTGTGTCTTGGGTCCTAGCTACATGGTCTGTAACCTGACTGTCTAGGGGTCCTAGCTACATGGTCTGTAACCTGACTGTCTAGGGGTCCTAGCTACATGGTCTGTAACCTGACTGTCTAGGGGTCCTAGCTACATGGTCTGTAACCTGACTGTCTAGGGGTCCTAGCTACATGGTCTGTAACCTGACTGTCTAGGGGTCCTAGCTACATGGTCTGTAACCTGACTGTCTAGGGGTCCTAGCTACATGGTCTGTAACCTGACTGTCTAGGGGTCCTAGCTACATGGTCTGTAACCTGACTTGTCTGTAGGGGTCCTAGCTACATGGTCTGTAACCTGACTGTCTAGGGGTCCTAGCTACATGGTCTGTAACCTGACTGTCTAGGGGTCCTAGCTACATGGTCTGTAACCTGACTGTCTAGGGGTCCTAGCTACATGGTCTGTAACCTGACTGTCTAGGGGTCCTAGCTACATGGTCTGTAACCTGACTGTCTAGGGGTCCTAGCTACATGGTCTGTAACCTGACTTGTCTGTAGGGGTCCTAGCTACATGGTCTGTAACCTGACTGTCTAGGGGTCCTAGCTACATGGTCTGTAACCTGACTCGTGTCTAGGGGTCCTAGCTACATGGTCTGTAACCTGACTGTCTAGGGGTCCTAGCTACATGGTCTGTAACCTGACTGTCTAGGGGTCCTAGCTACATGGTCTGTAACCTGACTGTCTAGGGTCCTAGCTACATGGTCTGTAACCTGACTCATTATGTCTAGGGGTCCTAGCTACATGGTCTGTAACCTGACTGTCTAGGGGTCTAGCTACATGGTCTGTACCTACTGTCTAGGGGTCCTAGATACATGGTCTGTAACCTGACTGTCTAGGGGTCCTAGCTACATGGTCTGTAACCTGACTGTCTAGGGGTCCTAGCTACATGGTCTGTAACCTGACTGTCTAGGGGTCCTAGCTACATGGTCTGTAACCTGACTGTCTAGGGGTCCTAGCTACATGGTCTGTAACCTGACTGTCTAGGGGTCCTAGCTACATGGTCTGTAACCTGACTGTCTAGGGGTCCTAGCTACATGGTCTGTAACCTGACTGTCTAGGGGTCCTAGCTACATGGTCTGTAACCTGACTGTCATGGTCCTGTAACCTGACTGTCTAGGGGTCCTAGCTACATGGTCTGTAACCTGACTGTCTAGGGGTCCTAGCTACATGGTCTGTAAACCTGACTGTCTAGGGGTCCTAGCTACATGGTCTGTAACCTGACTGTCTAGGGGTCCTAGCTACATGGTCTGTAACCTGACTGTCTAGGGGTCCTAGCTACATGGTCTGTAACCTGACTGTCTAGGGGTCCTAGCTACATGGTCTGTAACCTGACTGTCTAGGGGTCCTAGCTACATGGTCTGTAACCTGACTGTCTAGGGGTCCTAGCTACATGGTCTGTAACCTGACTGTCTAGGGGTCCTAGCTACATGGTCTGTAACCTGACTGTCTAGGGGTCCTAGCTACATGGTCTGTAACCTGACTGTCTAGGGGTCCTAGCTACATGGTCTGTAACCTGACTGTCTAGGGGTCCTAGCTACATGGTCTGTAACCTGACTGTCTAGGGGTCCTAGCTACATGGTCTGTAACCTGACTGTCTAGGGGTCCTAGCTACATGGTCTGTACCCTGACTGTCTAGGGGTCCTAGCTACATGGTCTGTAACCTGACTGTCTAGGGGTCCTAGCTACATGGTCTGTAACCTGACTGTCTAGGGGTCCTAGCTACATGGTCTGTAACCTGACTGTCTAGGGGTCCTAGCTACATGGTCTGTAACCTGACTGTCTAGGGTCCTAGCTACATGGTCTGTAACCTGACTCATTATGTCTAGGGGTCCTAGCTACATGGTCTGTAACCTGACTGTCTAGGGGTCCTAGCTACATGGTCTGTAACCTGACTGTCTAGGGGTCCTAGCTACATGGTCTGTAACCTGACTGTCTAGGGGTCCTAGCTACATGGTCTGTAACCTGACTGTCTAGGGGTCCTAGCTACATGGTCTGTAACCTGACTCATTATGTCTAGGGGTCCTAGCTATATGGTCTGTAACCTGACTGCCTAGGGGTCCTAGCTACATGGTCTGTAACCTGACTGTCTAGGGTCCTAGCTACATGGTCTGTAACCTGACTGTCTAGGGGTCCTAGCTACATGGTCTGTAACCTGATTCGTTATGTCTAGGGGTCCTAGCTACATGGTCTGTAACCTGACTGTCTAGGGGTCCTAGCTACATGTTCTGTAACCTGACTCATTATGTCTAGGGGTCCTAGCTACATGGTCTGTAACCTGACTTGTCTGTAGGGGTCCTAGCTACATGGTCTGTAACCTGACTCGTGTCTAGGGTTCCTAGCTACATGGTCTGTAACCTGACTGTCTAGGGGTCCTGGCTACATGGTCTGTAACCTGACTTGTGTCTTGGGTCCTAGCTACATGGTCTGTAACCTGACTCGTGTCTAGGGGTCCTAGCTACATGGTCTGTAACCTGACTGTCTAGGGGTCCTAGCTACATGGTCTGTAACCTGACTGTCTAGGGGTCCTAGCTACATGGTCTGTAACCTGACTCTCTAGGGGTCCTAGCTACATGGTCTGTAACCTGACTCTCTAGGGGTCCTAGCTACATGGTCTGTAACCTGACTGTCTAGGGGTCCTAGCTACATGGTCTGTAACCTGACTTGTCTGTAGGGGTCCTAGCTACATGGTCTGTAACCTGACTTGTCTGTAGGGGTCCTAGCTATATGGTCTGTAACCTGACTTGTCTGTAGGGGTCCTAGCTACATGGTCTGTAACCTGACTTGTCTGTAGGGGTCCTAGCTACATGGTCTGTAACCTGACTCGTGTCTAGGGGTCCTAGCTACATGGTCTGTAACCTGACTCGTGTCTAGGAGTCCTAGCTACATGGTCTCTAACCTGACTTGTCTGTAGGGGTCCTAGCTACATGGTCTGTAACCTGATTTGTCTGTAGGGGTCCTAGCTACATGGTCTGTAACCTGACTTGTCTGTAGGGGTCCTAGCTACATGGTCTGTAACCTGAATGAATGTGTGCATTTATGTGAGAAATCAGCGTTTGAGAACCGTGTTGGATTACCTTAGGTCCATGACCAGCTCGGTCTTGACTCCTTTGAGTTGGTGAGAGGATTAGAATGTTCAGATGGTGACCGAAACAAATAGATACAAAAAGGACCCCTAGAAACAGGCATCCCTAAAGGACCACTAGAAACAGGCATCCCTAAAGGACCACTAGAAACAGGCATCCCTAAAGGACCACTAGAAACAGGCATGCCTAAAGGACCACTAGAAACAGGCATGCCTAAAGGACCACTAGAAACAGGCATCCCTAAAGGACCACTAGAAACAGGCATCCCTAAAGGACCACTAGAAACAGGCATGCCTAAAGGACCACTAGAAACAGGCATCCCTAAAGGACCACTAGAAACAGGCATGCCTCAAGGACCACTAGAAACAGGCATGCCTCAAGGACCACTAGAAACAGGCATGCCTCAAGGACCACTAGAAACAGGCATGCCTCAAGGACCACTAGAAACAGGCATGCCTAAAGGACCACTAGAAACAGGCATGCCTAAAGGACCACTAGAAACAGGCATGCCTCAAGGACCACTAGAAACAGGCATCCCTAAAGGACCACTAGAAACAGGCATGCCTAAAGGACCACTAGAAACAGGCATGCCTAAAGGACCACTAGAAACAGGCATGCCTAAAGGAGCACTAGAAACAGGCATCCCTAAAGGAGCACTAGAAACAGGCATGCCTAAAGGACCACTAGAAACAGGCATCCCTAAAGGACTACTAGAAACAGGCATCCCTAAAGGACCACTAGAAACAGGCATCCCTAAAGGAGCACTAGAAACAGGCATCCCTAAAGGACCACTAGAAACAGGCATCCCTAAAGGAGCACTAGAAACAGGCATCCCTAAAGGACCACTAGAAACAGGCATCCCTAAAGGACCACTAGAAACAGGCATCCCTAAAGGAGCACTAGAAACAGGCATGCCTAAAGGACCACTAGAAACAGGCATCCCTAAAGGACCACTAGAAACAGGCATCCCTAAAGGACCACTAGAAACAGGCATCCCTAAAGGAGCACTAGAAACAGGCATCCCTAAAGGAGCACTAGAAACAGGCATGCCTAAAGGACCACTAGAAACAGGCATCCCTAAAGGACCACTAGAAACAGGCATCCCTAAAGGAGCACTAGAAAC
Source organism: Oncorhynchus kisutch (assembly GCF_002021735.2). Classification (NCBI taxonomy): domain Eukaryota; kingdom Metazoa; phylum Chordata; class Actinopteri; order Salmoniformes; family Salmonidae; genus Oncorhynchus; species Oncorhynchus kisutch. The sequence goes on from NC_034199.2 coordinate 50,704,407, forward strand.
AGGCATCCCTAAAGGAGCACTAGAAACAGGCATCCCTAAAGGACCACTAGAAACAGGCATCCCTAAAGGAGCACTAGAAACAGGCATCCCTAAAGGACCACTAGAAACAGGCATCCCTAAAGGAGCACCATTTCCCTAACATGTGACGCATGTCTGTAAGCAGACAATGAATTGTGTATTGGCAAATCCATATTAACAGAGTGATGTGTAGACTCCGATTTTTCACTTTTAAATGTATGTCAAACAAAAACCAATGATTGCAAAGTTAAACATACAACTATTAAACACACACACACACGTGAAGGCAGTAAAAATCCTCCTCGGTGATTCATCATATTCTGACGGCTTGACGACGGGAGATAGTGTTTCACTGGGGCTGTCTGAGCATGTAAATGAAATTAAGGGGTGTGACGGTGAGTGAGAATTGTGTGTGAGTGTGAGTGTGTGAGAGAGAGAGAGAGAGAGAGAGAGAGAGAGAGAGAGAGAGAGAGAGAGAGAGAGAGAGAGAGAGAGAGAGAGAGAGAGAGAGAGAGAGAGAGAGAGAGAGAGAGAGAGAGAGAGAGAGAGAGAGAGAGAGAGAGAGAGAGAGAGAGAGAGAGAGAGAGAGAGTGTGTGTGTGTCCGTGTACATCTGTGTGCTTGTGCACTCCCCAGTGTGTGTGAAGGTGACTCCTACCTCCTCTCAGCAGCTCAGTGTGCAGGTAGGCCAGCCCCCGTGTGACAGAGTGTGTGAGGCGACAACAGCTGACCCAGTCTCCTGTCTGCAGACTCAGGTACTGACACAGAGAACCCTGGAGAGGAGAACAACAACATGACTTTACTGTTTCATCGTAGACACACGGTTGTCAGCTCACTTCCCACCAGATCTTTACAGAGGACAATGAGGAAGAGGAAGAGGTGGAGGAGGAAGAAGAAGAGGAGAGGAGGAGGAAGCGGTGGAGGAGGAAGAGGTGGAGGAGGAGGAAAAGGTGAAGAAGGAAGAGGTGGAGGAGGAAGAGGTAGAGGAGGAAGAGATGGAGGAGGAAGAGGTGGAGGAGGAAGAGGTGGAGGAGGAAGCAGTGTAGGAGGAAGAAGTGGTGGAGGAAGAGGTGGAGGAATGAGAATGAAGTGGAAGAGCAAACAAACCACATAAAATCATGGAGAACAGCATCACTGGAGTCTGGGAGGATAATGTTATACACACTGCTGAACTGAGGATGACGTCTGCGTTCCAAATGGGACCCTATTCCTTATGGGTACTGGTCAAAGGTAGTCCACTATATAAGGATTAGGGTGCCATTTGAGATTCCGGCTATGACGCACAGCCACAGAGAACAGTGAGAGTCCAAGGACCTGAGGAATATAGTCAATTAGAACTATGTTATATTACTATAGAACAGACACATCACGAGCCCTGGCTGAGTCCTGGTTGTCATGGTGACATAATGGCTACAGGAACAGAGCGAGAGAGCGAGAGAGCGAGAGAGAGAGAGAGAGAGAGAGAGAGAGAGAGACAACCAAACCAAAACAAAGGCAAAGTCTTCTCATGCTTTGTTGATTTCAAAAAAGCTTTCGACTCAATTTGGCATGAGGGTCTGCTATACAAATTGATGGAAAGTGGTGTTGGGGGTAAAACATACGTCATTACAAAATCCATGAACACAAACAACAAGTGTGCAGTTAAAATGGGCAAAAAACACACATTTCTTCCCACAGGGCCGTGGGGTGAGACAGGGATGCAGCTTAAGCCCCACCCTCTGACATATATATCAACGAATTGGTGAGGGCACTAGAACAGTCTGCAGCACCCGGCCTCACCCTACTAGAATCTGAAGTCAAACATCTACTGTTTGCTGATGATCTGGTGCTTCTGTCATCAACCAAGGAGGGCCTACAGCAGCACCTAGATCTTCTGCACAGATTCTGTCAGACCTGGGCCCTGACAGTGAATCTCAGTAAGACCAAAATAATGGTGTTCCTAAAAAGGTCCAGTCGCCAGGACCACAAATAGAAATTCCATCTAGACACTGTTGCCCTAGAGCACACAAAAAACTATACATACCTTCTATGCCATCAAAAGGAACATAAAATTCAACATACCAATTAGGATCTGGCTAAAAATACTTGAATCAGTTATAAAACCCATTGCCCTTTATGGTTGTGAGGTCTGGGGTCCGCTCACCAACCAAGGATTCACAAAATGTGACAAACACCAAATTGAGACTCTACATGCAGAATTCTGCAAAAATATCCCCCGTGTACAACGTAGAACACCAAATAATGCAAGCAGAGCAGAATTAGGCCGATTCCATAACAAAGCCATCACCTAAAGAGAGATGAACCTGGAGAAGAGTCTTCTAAGCAAGCTGTTCCTGGGGCTCTGTTCACAAACACACCCCACAGAGCCCCAGGACAGCAACACAATTAGACCCAACCAAATCATGAGAAAACAAAAATATATTTACTTGACACATTGGAAAGAATTGACCCTAAACAGAGAGTACACAGTGGCAGAAAACCTGACCACTGTGACTGACCCAAAATTAAGGAAAGCTTTGACTATGTACAGACTCAGTGAGCATAGCCTTGCTATTGAGAAAGGCCGCCGTAGGCAGACATGGCTCTCAAGATAAGACAGGCTATGTGCACACTGCCCACAAAATGAGGTGGAAACTGAGCTGCACTTCCTAACCTCCAGTCCAACGTATGACCATATTAGAGATACATATTTCCCTCAGATTACACAGATCCACAAAGAATTCGAAAACAAATCCAATTTTGATAAACTCCCATATCTACTGGGTGAAATTCCAGTGTGACATCACAGCAGAAAGATGTGTGACCTGTTGCCACAAGAAAAGGGCAACCAGTGAAGAACAAACACCATTGTAAATACAACCCATATTTATGCTTATTTATTTTCCTTTGTGTACTTGAACTATTTGTACATTGTTACAACACTGTATATATATATAATATGACATTTGTAATGTCTTTATTGTTTTGAAACTTCTGTATGTGTAATGTTTACTGTTAATTTTGATTGTTTATTTCACTTTTGTATAATATCTACCTCACTTGCTTTGGCAATGTTAACACGTTTCCCATGTCAATAAAGCCCATTGAATTGAATTGAATTGAGAGAGAGAGAGAGCGAGAGAGAGAGAGAGAGAGAGAGAGAGAGAGAGAGAGAGAGAGAGAGAGAGAGAGAGAAACAGAGAGAGAGAGCGTGACAGAGAGAGAGAGCGCGACAGAGAGAGAGAGAACATTATGCAGCAACAATTCTCAGGAGAAACTATCTACCCAAGGTGACTTGGTGTCTGGTGAAAAGAAATCTAACCCCGATCATCGACAGAAATATCTGCTGAGACGATACAGAATCTATTCTATTCTAGTTCTATGACAGAGACAGGAAACCTTCTATTCTAGTCAAATGACAGAGAGAGACAGGAAACCTTCTATTCTAGTCAAATGACAGAGAGAGACAGGAAACCTTCTATTCTAGTCAAATGACAGAGAGAGACAGGAAACCTTCTATTCTAGTCAAATGACAGAGAGAGACAGGAAACCTTCTATTCTAGTCAAATGACAGAGAGAGACAGGAAACCTTCTATTCTAGTCAAATGACAGAGAGAGACAGGAAACCTTCTATTCTAGTCAAATGACAGAGAGAGACAGGAAACCTTCTATTCTAGTCAAATGACAGAGAGAGACAGGAAACCTTCTATTCTAGTCAAATGACAGAGAGAGACAGGAAACCTTCTATTCTAGTCAAATGACAGAGAGAGACAGGAAACCTTCTATTCTAGTCAAATGATAGAGAGAGACAGAAAACCTTCTATTCTAGTCAAATGACAGAGAGACAGGAAACCTTCTATTCTAGTCAAATGACAGAGAGAGACACGAAACCTTCTATTCTAGTCAAATGACAGAGACAGGAAACCCGGTAGAACCTGGTATAACCCGGTAGAACCTGGTATAACCCGGTAGAACCCTGTAGAGGACAGTAGTCCAGTAGAGCCCAGCAGACCCCAGCAGAACCCTGTTGAGGCCAGCAGAGCCCAGTAGAACCCTGTGGAGGCCGGTAGAACCCATTAGATGCCATAATAACCCATTAGAGGCTAGCAGAAACCAGTAAAGCCTAGTAGAATCCAGTAGAGCCCAGCAGAACCCTGTAGAGGCCAGCAGAGATCAGTAGAGCCCAGTAAAAGCTAGCAAAATCCTATAGAGGCAAGCAGAGCCGAGTAGAGCCTTGTAGAAACTTGTAAAGCCTAGTAGATACCCTGTCAAACCCTGTAGAGGACAGTAGATGACAGTAGAGGCTAGCAGACCCCTGTAGAAGTCTGCAGAGCCTAGTAGAACCCTGTAGAGGCCAGTAGTACCCAGTCGAACTCAGTAGAACCCTGTAGAGCCTAATAGAGGCCAGTAGAACTCCGTTGAGAACAGTAGAGTCCAGTAGACTCCAGTAAAACCCTGTAGAGTCCAGTAGTACCCAGTCGAACTCAGCAGAACCCTGTAGAGGCCTGAAGATGCCTATAGAGGATAGTCAATTGCAATTTTCCTGAGTCCCTTTTTTGGACTGTAGGACCTGCCTTGTTGATAGTGTTGTTAAGAAGGTAGAAACTAGGGCCTGTAGGACCTGCCTTGTTGATAGTGTTGTTAAGAAGGTAGAAACTAGGGCCTGTAGGACCTGCCTTGTTGATAGTGTTGTTAAGAAGGTAGAAACTAGGTCCTGTAGGACCTGCCTTGTTGATAGTGTTGTTAAGAAGGTAGAAACTAGGGCCTGTAGGACCTGCCTTGTTGATTGTGCTGTTAAGAAGGTAGAAACTAGGGCCTGTAGGACCTGCCTTGTTGATTGTGCTGTTAAGAAGGTAGAAACTAGGTGCGGTAGGACCTGCCTTGTTGATAGTGCTGTTAAGAAGGTAGAAACTAGGGCCTGTAGGACCTGCCTTGTTGATTGTGCTGTTAAGAAGGTAGAAACTAGGTGCGGTAGGACCTGCCGTGTTGATAGTGTTGATAAGAAGGTAGAAACTAGGGCCTGTAGGACCTGCCTTGTTGATAGTGTTGTTAAGAAGGCAGAGCAGTGCTTTATTATAGACCGACTTCTCCCCATCTTAGCTACTGTTGTATCAACATGTTTTGACCATGACAGTTTACAATCCAGGGTTACTCCAAGCTGTTTAGTCTCCTCAACTTGCTCAATTTCCACATGATTTATTATAAGATTTAGTTGAGGTTTAGGGTTTAGTGAATGTTTTGTTCTAAATAGAATTCTTTAAGTTTTAGAAATATTTAAGACTAACTTATTCCTTGCCACCCATTCTGAAACTAACTGCAGCTCTTTGTTAAGTGTTGCAGTCATTTCAATCGCTGTAGTAACTGACATGTATAGTGTTAAGTCATCATACATAGACACTCTGGCTTTACTCAAAGTCAAAATCAGTGGCATGTCATAAGTAAAAATTGAAAAAAGCAAGGGGCCTAAACAGTTACCCTGGGGAATTCCTGATTCTACCTGGATTATGTTGGAGAGGCTTCCATTAAAGAACACCCTCTGTGTTCTGTTAGACAGGTAACTATTTATCCACATTATAGCAGGGGGTGTAAAGCCATAACACATATGTTTTTCCAGCAGCAGACTATGATCGATATTGTCAAAAGATTCACTGAAGTCTAACAAGTGGAGGCCAGCAGAGACCAGTAGAGCCTAGTAGAACCCAGTAGAACCCAGTAGAGCCCAGTAGAACCCAGCAAAACCCAGTAGAGGTCAGCAGAGACCAGTAGAGCCTAGTAGAACCCAGTAGAGCCTAGTAGAACCCAGCAGAGGCCAGTAGAGTCCAGTAGAACCTAGTAGAACCCTGTAAAACCCAGCAGAACCCTGTAGAGTCCAGCAGAGAACAGTAGAGCCTAGTAGAACCCAGTAGAGGCCAGCAGAGGCAGTAGACCCAAGCAGAACCCTGTAGAGGCCAGCAGAGAACAGTAGAGCCTAGTAGAACCCAGTAGCCAGCAGAGACCAGTAGAGCCTAGTAGAACCCAGTAGAGCCTAGCAGAACCCAGCAGAACCCTGTAGAAGCCAGCAGTGACCAGTAGAGCCTAGTAGAACCCAGTAGAGGCCAGTAGAGAGCAGTAGAGCCCTGTAGAACCCTGTAGAACCCAGCAGAACCCTGTAGAGGCCAGCAGAGAACAGTAGAACCTAGTAGAACCCAGTAGAGGCCAGCATAGACCAGTAGAACCTAGTAGAACCCAGCAGAACCCTGTAGAGGCCAGCAGAGAACCGTAGAACCTAGTAGAACCCAGCAGGACCCTGTAGAGGCCAGCATAGACCAGTAGAGCCTAGCAGAATATTCCATGACCAGTAAGTACAGTACTCACATGAGGGTAATATTCCATGACCAGTAGGTACTCCACGCGTCCATCGGCTGTGAGTCTCTCGTCTCCTACGATGAAGCGTGCGATGTTATCGTGCTCCAGCAGGGGGACACGGTAGATGGCTCGCTCGTTGACAAAGTTCTGCCGGTTCTGGTAGGTGAACATCTTGACCGCCACGGTACGCTCGTCTAGAGAACCCTTATACACGGAGCCATATCGCCCTCGACCAATCAGCTGGGAGATGGAAGTGAGAGAGGGAGAAAAATATAAGGGGTAGATGGAGAGGGACAGGGAGAAAGTGACAGAAAGATGGTTTGAGACATAAACAGACAAAGGGATTTCAAGACATTGTCAGTCATTTCTATGAGCAGGGCAACACAGCAGCTGTTTAATGAGACCGAGCCAGTGAGAAAGATGGTTACCTCAGATCTAAGAAGAGAGAGTAATGTAACCTGACTTCTAACCCCATAGTCCACCATCTCACCTCTAAACCCCTACTCCACCATCTCACCTCTAAACACCTACTCCGCCATCTCACCTCTAATCCCCTACTCCACCATCTCACCTCTAAACCCCTACTCCAACATCTCACCTCTAAACCCCTACTCCACCATCTCACCTCTAAACCCCTACTCCACCATCTCACCTCTAAACCCCTACTCCACCATCTCACCTCTAAACCCCTACTCTGCCATCTCACCTCTAATCCCCTACTCCACCATCTCACCTCTAAACCCCTACTTCAACATCTCACCTCTAAACCCCTACTCCACCATCTCACCTCTAAACCCCTACTCCACCATCTCACCTCTAAACCCCTACTCCACCATCTCACCTCTAAACCCCTACTCCACCATCTCACCTCTAAACCCCTACTCCACCATCTCACCTCTAACCCCATAGTCCACCATCTCACCTCTAAACCCCTACTCCACCATCTCACCTCTAAACCCCTACTCCACCATCTCACCTCTAAACCCCTACTCCACCATCTCACCTCTAAACCCCTACTCCACCATCTCACCTCTAAACCCCTACTCCACCATCTCACCTCTAAACCCCTACTCCACCATCTCACCTCTAAACCCCTACTCCACCATCTCACCTCTAAACCCATACTCCACCATCTCACCTCTAAACCCATACTCCAACTATAACAGCTCACCTCTAGTAGTTTAGGCTGTCCAGGTCGAGCCTGGGTTCTGAGGCTGCAGCCTCCATCATGTCATGTCATAATAACCCTAACCACTAGTAACAGCAACCCTAAGTACTACAACACCACTACTCACCTCTAGTAGTTTAAGGCTGTCCAGGTCGAGGCTGGGTTCTGAGGCTGCCGCCTCCATCATGTCACGTCATAATAACCCTAACCACTAGTAACAGCAACCCTAAGTACTACAACACCACTACTCACCTCTAGTAGTTTAAGGCTGTCCAGGTCGAGGCTGGGTTCTGAGGCTGCAGCCTCCATCATGTCATAATAACCCTAACCACTAGTAACAGCAACCCTTAGTAGTACAACACCACTACTCACCTCTAGTAGTTTAAGGCTGTCCAGGTCGAGGCTGGGTTCTGAGGCTGCGGCCTCCATCATGTCCATGTTGTGTAGTCCCTGTTTCCTGTCTCCACTCAGCATGCGGTACCCGAAGAACAGCGCCACGATCAGCACCGCTACTATGGAGACAGACGCCAGGGCGATCACGATGGTCTCCTCGCGGTACAGCGGCCGTGGGTCTGGGAATGATGACATCACAGGGTTAGTGGGTGACATCATCACAAGCAGGGTCAGAGGTTAGGGGCCGGAGGGTAAGTGTTAGGTATTGTAGGGCACTATAAAATCTGGTGGATTTTTTTGCCTGATTCTGTTTTTCCCAAATTTAACAGGTTTTTGCTCTAAAAATTTTACTTTTTTTTTCAACAAAATTGGTCCACTACAATGCTTAAACCACATCGTGAGACCACTTTTGAGGTCTGAGAAAAATACAACACGTTTAGAGTATTGGGTGTAGTTACACTTTAATTCCAAACCAGCAAGAGACCGTTATTTGGCTAGCTATGCGCTTCTGTAGCGCTCGTGTGAGTTTCCAAAACAAATGGCCACTAGATTGATGCAAATAATCCTGATCTCATTCGGCCAGGTAGGCTACTTTGTAGTTAACCTTTCATTGACAAGGTTTTGGGGAAAACTTTTCCATCTCTACCAGGTTATCATTAGCATCATCGCTAACAGCTACGCAAAGTGTAGACATATGTGTGCACAGCACCGCACCGCACACGGCCATTCCTGGACCGTTTGAGAACGTTACAAGGAAATACGAATCAATGGCGAATTTTGTTTGTCTTATGATTGTATTGACTACTACGGTCAACACATTTAGATTTAGTTAATTACCTACTACGGTCAACACATTTAGATTTAGTTAATTACCTAATACGGTCAATACATTTAGATTGAGTTAATTACCTACTACGGTCAACACATTTAGATTGAGTTAATTACCTACTACGGTCCTTTGCTGTTGTTCTGGGATTGATTTGCACTTGTCGCAAAGTACGTTAATCTCTAGGAGACAGAATGCGTCTCCTTCCTGAGCGGTATGACGGCTGCGTGGCCCCATGGTGTTTATACTTGCGTACTATTGTTTGTACAGATGAACGTGATACCTTCAGGCAATTGGAAATTGCTCCCAAAGATGAACCAGACTTGTGGAGATCTACAATTTTTATACTGAGGTCTTGGCTGATTTCTTTTTATTTTCCCATGATGTCATGCAAAGAGGCACTGAGTTTGAAGGTAGCCCTTGAAATACATCCACAGGTACAGCTCCAATTGACTCAAATTATGTCAATTAACCTATCAGAAACACAACCAAAACAAGCCTTCTTTAACACAGCGCGCATCCAACCAGGAAGCCAGCCGCACCAATGTGTCGGAGGCCACTGCGCCACCCGGGAGGCCCCAAAGTAGATGTTCTGACCGACTTGCAAAAACTATAGTTTGTTAACAAGAAATTTGTGTAGTGGTTGATAAAAAAAAGGTTTTATTGACTCCAACCAAAGTGTATGTAAACTTCCAACTTCAACTGTATATCCATCCTGCCCTACCTTTCTAAAATCGTTTTAAAGACAAGTTAACAAACAGATCAGTGACCATTTCGAATCCCACCGTACCTTCTCCGCTATGCAATCTGGTTTCTCAAGGTCCTAAACGATATCATAACCGCCATCGATAAAAGACAGTGCAGGAGTCTTCATCGACCTGGCCAAGGTTTTCAAATATGTCAACCATTGCATTCTTATCGGCAGACTCAATAGACTTAGCTTCTCAAATGACTGCCTCACCTGGACCACCAACTACTTCTCAGATAGATTTCAGTGTGTCAAATCGGAGGGCCTGTTGCCCGGACCTCTGGCAGTCTCTATGGGAGTACCACAGGGTTCAATTCTCGGGCCGACTCTCTTCTCTGTATACATCAATGATGTCGCTCTTGCTGCTGGTGATTCTCTGATCCACCTCTACGCAGACGACACAATTCTGTATACCTCTGGCCCTTCTTTGGACACTGTGTTAACTAACCTCCAGACGAGCTTCAATGTCATACAACTCTCCTTCCGTGGCCTCCAACTGCTCTTAAATGCAAGTAAAACTAAATGCATGCTCTTCAACCGTTTGCTGCCCACACCCTCCTGCTCGACGAGCATCACTACTCTGGACGATTCTGACTTAGAATATGAGGACAACTACAAATACCTAGGTGTCTGGTTAGACTGTAAACTCTCCTTCCAGACTCACATTAAGCATCTCCAATCCAAAATTAAAATCTAGAATCAGCTTCCTATTTCACAACAAAGCATCCTTCACTCATGCTGCCAAACATACCCTCGTAGAACTGACTATCCTACCGATCCTTGACTTCGGCGATGTCATTTACAAAATAGCCTCCAATACTCTACTCAGCAAATTGGATGCAGTCCACCACAGTGCCATCCGTTTTGTCACCAAAGCCCCATATACTACCCACAACCGCGACCTGTATGCACTCGTTGGCGGGCCCTCACTCCATATTCATTGCCAAACCCACTGGCTCCAGGTCATCTATAAGTCTAAGGATTTGCCTCTATTTGGGTCCTGTCCCCTCAATCCTATCCTTGATGAGCTATGCCTGGTTTCCTCCTGACATTGCGCTTTGCATTCAAGCCAAGAGTTAGTTATATTTTAGTCTGGTTTACTCCAGACATTGTGCTTTGCCTTCAGGCCAAATAGCTACATTTTTGTCTCATCAGACGACAGAGTCTTTTGCCTTTTTGCTAACTCCAGGCGTTATGCCATGTGCCTTTTTCTCAGGAGTGGGTTCTATCTGGCATCTCTCCCATGAAGCCCAGATTGATGAAATGCTGTAGAAACTGTTGTCCTTCTGGCAGGTTCTCCTCAGCCAAGGACATTTATAGACATTTTGGGGAATGTATTAAAAATAAAAAACTGAAATATCATATTGACACAAGTATTCAGACCCTTTACTCAGTACTTTGTTGAAGCACCTTTGGCAGCAATTACAGCCTCGTGTCTTCTTGGGTATGACTTTACAAGCTTGACACACCTGTATTTGGGGAGTTCCTCCCATTCTTCTCTGCAGATCCTCTCAAGCTCCATGAGGATGGATGGGGAGTGTCACTGCACAGCTATTTTCAGGTCTCTCCAGAGATGTTTTATTTTACCTTTCTTTAACTAGGCAAGTCAGTTAAGAACAAATTCTTACTTTCAATGACGGCCTAGGAACAGTGGGTAAACTGCCTTGTTCAGGGGCAGATTGACATATTTTTACCTTGTCAGCTCGGGGATTCGATCTTGCAACCTTTCAGTTACTAGTTACTAACCACTTTCCGCCCGATGTTCGATCAGGTTTAAGTTCAGGCTGGGCCACTTAAGGACATTCAGAGACTTGTCACGAAGCCACTCCTGCGTTGTCTTGGTTGTGTGCTTAGGGTCGTTGTCCTGTTGGAAGGTGAACCTTTGCCCCAGTCTGAGGTCCTATGCGCTCTGGAGCAGGTTTCCATCAGGATCTCTGTACTTTGCTCCGTTTATCGTTCACTCGATCCTGACTAGTCTTCCAGTCCCTGCCACTGAAAAACATCCCCTCAGCATTATACTGCCACCACCATGCTTCACCGTAGGGATGGTGCCAGGTTTCCTCTAGACATGACCCTTGGCATTTAGGCCAAAGAGTTCAATCTTGATTTCATCAGACCAGAGAATCTGGTTTCTCATGGTCAGAGTCCTTTAGGTGCCTTTTCGCAAACTTCAAGTGGACTGTCATGAGCCTTTTACTGAGTGCTTCCATCTGGCCACTCTACCATAAAGGCCTAATTGGTGGAGTGCTGCAGAGATGGTTGTCCTTCTGGAAGGTTCTCCCATCTCCACAGAGGAACTCTGGAGCTCTGTCAGAGTGACCAACGGGTTCTTGGTCATCTCTCTGACCAAGGCCCTTCTCCCCCTGATTGCTCAATTTGGCCGGGCGGCCTGCTGACAGTCTAGGTGGTTCTGGGGTGGTTCAAACTTTGGTTCTAAACTTCTTCCATTTAAGAATGATGGAGGCCACTGTGTTTTTGGCGACCTTCAATTCTGCAGAAATGTTTTGGTACCCCTCCCCAGCTCTGTGCCTCGACACAAGCCTGTCTCAGAGCTCTACAGACAATTCCTTCGACCTCATGGCTTGGTTTTTGCTCTGACATGCACTGTCAACTGTGGGACCTTATATAGACAGGTGTCTTTCCAAATCATGTCCAATCAATTGAATTTACCAGAGGTGGACACCAGTCAAGTTGGAGAAACAACTCAAGGATGCTCAATGGAAACAGGATGCAGCAGAGCTCAATTTCAAGTCTCATAGCAAAGTCTGAATACCAAAGGGTCTGAATACCAAAGGGTCTGAATACCAAAGGGTCTGAATACCAAAGGGTCTGAATACCAAAGGGTCTGAATACCAAAGGGTCTGAATATCAAAGGGTCTGAATACCAAAGGGTCTGAATACCAAAGGGTCTGAATACCAAAGGGTCTGAATACCAAAGGGTCTGAATACCAAAGGGTCTGAATACCAAAGGGTCTGAATACCAAAGGGTCTGAATACCAAAGGGTCTGAATACCAAAGGGTCTGAATACCAAAGGGTCTGAATACCAAAGGGTCTGAATACCAAAGGGTCTGAATACCAAAGGGTCTGAATACCAAAGGGTCTGAATACCAAAGGGTCTGAATACCAAAGGGTCTGAATACCAAAGGGTCTGAATACCAAAGGGTCTGAATATCAAAGGGTCTGAATACCAAAGGGTCTGAATACCAAAGGGTCTGAATACCAAAGGGTCTGAATACCAAAGGGTCTGAATACCAAAGGGTCTGAATACCAAAGGGTCTGAATACCAAAGGGTCTGAATACCAAAGGGTCTGAATACCAAAGGGTCTGAATACCAAAGGGTCTGAATACCAAAGGGTCTGAATACCAAAGGGTCTGAATACCAAAGGGTCTGAATACCAAAGGGTCTGAATACCAAAGGGTCTGAATACCAAAGGGTCTGAATACCAAAGGTTTTATTATACATTTTTTATTACATTTGCAAACATTTCTAAAAAACAGTTTAGCTTTTTCTTTATGGGGTATTGTGTGTAAATTGATATTATTTATTTAATCAATTTTTGAAGTGTGTGTCTCCTGACCCCTCCTGTCTCAGCCTCCAGTATTTATCCTGCAGTAGTTTATGTGTCGGGGGGCTGGGGTCAGTTTGTTATATCTGGAGTACTTCTCCTGTCCTATTCGGTGTCCTATGTGAATTTAAGTGTGCGTTCTCTAATTCTCTCTTTCTCTCTTTCTGTCTCTCTCTTGGAGGACCTGAGCCCTAGGACCATGCCTCAGGACTACCTGACATGATGACTCCTTGCTGTCCCCAGTCCACCTGGCCGTGCTGCTGCTCCAGTTTCAACTGTTCTGCCTTATTATTATTGGATCATGCTGGTCATTTATGAACATTTGAACATCTTGGCCATGTTCTGTTATAATCTCCACCTGGCACAGCCAGAAGAGGACTGGCCACCCCTCATAGCCTGGTTCCTCTCTAGGTTTCTTCCTAAGTGTTGGCCTTTCTAGGGAGTTTTTCCTAGCCACCGTGCTTCTACACCTGCATTGCTTGCTGTTTGGGGTTTTAGGCTGGGTTTCTGTACAGCACTTTGAGATATCAGCTGATGTACGAAGGGCTTTATAAATACATTTGATTTGATTTGATTAGAATAAGGCTGTAACGTAACAAAATGACCCTTTGGAGTTAGAAACCTCTTTTGCGACATGGCAGGATTGACCTTGCGACCTGGCAGGATTGACCTTACTTCCTGTTTCTGAATCAACAGTCATTTCATAAGAGATGAAACAGAATCCATTGGGGGTATTTCATGGGTTTATCATAGTGGTTGTAATATAGTTGTAATACAGTTCATGATGTTTATAGTATCTTTGGTCTGTCTTAGGTTCCTGGAGTACGGTGAATATAAAGGCCATCTATATGGGACCAGTATTGATGCTGTCAAAGACGTGATAGACAGTGGAAGGATGTGTGTTATTGACACTGAGCCACATGTAAGTTATGTTCTTTACTCCTGTATCTATAGGAAGGTTTTTCATCACAGCAGGAAAAAGGATTCATTGTTAAATAGTACAAATGGGATTCAAATTAAGTTGCTAATAGAGTTGAAGTCAGAAGTTTACATACACCTTTCGCCAAATACATTTAAACTCAGTTTTTCACCATTCCTGACATTTAATCCTAGTAAACATTCCGTGTCTTAGGTCAGTTAGGATCACCACTTTTATTTTAAGAATGTGAAATGTCAGAATAATAGTAGAGAGAATGATTTATTTCAGCTTTTATTTCTTTCATCACATTCCCAGTGGGTCAGACGTTTGTGTGTAGATTGAAGAGGACATGTTTTATTTTTTATTGAATCCGTTTTAGAATAAGGCTGTAACGTAACAAAATGTGGAAAAGGGGTCTGAATACTTTCTGAATGGCCTGTATCTATTATAGGTACTTAGTTTTCATAGTTGAATTAGTACTTGTAGCAGTAGCATTTATTAGTTGTAAGCTTATTAGTAAAACAACTGTTTAATGCTGTTTAATGTTGTTACTGTACGTTTTCATGTATCATTATAATACAGACTTACTTTATATCTTACTGAATTAAGTCACTGAGCTAATGACCGCCAGCCAGGCTGTGTGTCTCTGTCTGTCCTCTCCTATCATGAACACAAACTACCTTTAATTGGCAAACATCACATTTCAGGGGAATAGACGTGTCTTCTCCTCCTCCTCGATGGTTAAAATCAGCAGATTAAACGAGAGGGAAGAGATAGGATGATGAATGTGAATGGCAGTAGCTTTGTGCAGAGCAGGTGATTTAGACTACATCTCAAATGGAACCCTATTCCCTATATAGTGCACTACTTTAGACCAGGACCCATAGTACACTATGTAGGGAATAGGGTGAAGATCAAATGTAGTGCATTATATAGGGAATAGGGTGCCATTTGTGACACACACGTGATTCAGTCATTCTATATTTATGTCTCAGAGAGAACAGTGGACTACTTTAGACCAGAGCCCTATTCCCTATATAGAGCACTACTTTAGACCAGAGCCCTATTCCCTATATAGAGCACTACTTTAGACCAGAGCCCTATTCCCTATAGAGTGCACTACTTTAGACCAGAGTCCTATTCCCTATATAGAGCACTACTTTAGACCAGAGCCCTATTCCCTATAGAGTGCACTACTTTAGACCAGAGCCCTATTCCCTATATAGAGCACTACTTTAGACCAGAGCCCTATTCCCTATAGAGTGCACTACTTTAGACCAGAGTCCTATTCCCTATATAGAGCACTACTTTAGACCAGAGCCCTATTCCCTATATAGTGCACTACTTTAGACCAGAGGGAAGGGAGGGAAGGGAAGGGGAGGGGAGGGGAGGGGAGGGAAGGGAAGGGAAGGGAAGGGAAGGGAAGGGAAGGGAAGGGAAGGGAAGGGAAGGGAAGGGAAGGGAAGGGAAGGGAAGGGAAGGGAAGGGAAGGGAAGGGAAGGGAAGGGAAGGGAAGGGAAGGGAAGGGAAGGGAAGGGAAGGGAAGGGAAGGGAAGGGAAGGGAAGGGAAGGAAGGGAAGGGAAGGGAAGGGAAGGGAAGGGAAGGGAAGGGAAGGGAAGGGAAGGGAAGGGAAGGGAAGGGAGGGGAAGGGAAGTATTACTCAGTAGTGTTGTTCTGTTAGACTCCATCAGACAGTATTACTCAGTAGTGTTGTTCTGTTAGACTCCATCAGACAGTATTACTCAGTAGTGTTGTTCTGTTAGACTCCATCAGACAGTATTACTCAGTAGTGTTGTTCTGTTAGACTCCATCAGACAGTATTACTCAGTAGTGTTGTTCTGTTAGACTCCATCAGACAGTATTACTCAGTAGTGTTGTTCTGTTAGACTCCATCAGACAGTATTACTCAGTAGTGTTGTTCTGTTAGACTCCATCAGGCAGTATTACTCAGTAGTGTTGTTCTGTTAGACTCCATCAGACAGTATTACTCAGTAGTGTTGTTCTGTTAGACTCCATCAGGCAGTATTACTCAGTAGTGTTGTTCTGTTAGACTCCATCAGGCAGTATTACTCAGTAGTGTTGTTCTGTTAGACTCCATCAGACAGTATTACTCAGTAGTGTTGTTCTGTTAGACACCATCAGGCAGTGTGTCTCAGTCGTGTTGTTCTGTTAGACTCCATCAGACAGTATTACTCAGTAGTGTTGTTCTGTTAGACACCATCAGGCAGTGTGTCTCAGTAGTGTTGTTCTGTTAGACTCCATCAGACATTATTACTCAGTAGTGTTGTTCTGTTAGACTCCATCAGGCGGTGTGTCTCATTAGTGTTGTTGGGGAGTGACAGAGAAGCGGAGCCAGGTTCTGTGTGGAGGCCGCCAGTACCCTCCAGGCTCTCCCGTCTGTCTCTCCTGCTTTCTCTCTCTCTCTGCAGCAACTCTAAGGAGACGGGCATTGTGCTGCTAAGCAGACTCCCCGGGTAGGTCTATATAAACCCAGCATAAAGCTACCACACTGAGCCTCACACCGAAAAGAACCAGCACAGCCCTCCACAATGAGTTCTACCTGGCTAGGATACTCACCTGAACCAAGAAGTCCCACTAAATATGCGGAATCAGAGGCTGATGTATTGTAAACAGACCAATACAAATCATGATGTCAGAGGCTGATGTATTGTCAACAGAACAATACACAGCTCATGCTAATCAGAACAACATAACAGTCTCTCAGTCTTGGTTATAAATAGTAACAGAGACAGACAGGATGTAATCAGAACAATGAGACAGAGGACACAGTAACATGGTGAGACATTGCTCTCTATTCTTCCTTCGGCTGTTATTTGACCTAATACTCACTCAGTTCTTTTATAATGGCTGTAAAGATTGTTGTCGCTGAGCCAAATGTTTCAGTAGTTAGTCACAGTGTTATGATCATACTCATTTTCGCTGAGCAGAATGGCTTTACAGAGAGGCTGGGCAGAGGGTCAGGGATTAGAGGTTAAGTGTCAGGGGTTATGGTACTTACATAGCTGTGCAGAGGTGGGGCTGGGCAGAGGGTCAGGGATTAGAGGTTAAGTGTCAGGGGTTATGGTACTTACATAGCTGTGCAGAGGTGGGGCTGGGCGGAGGGTCAGGGGTTAAAGGTTAAGTGTCAGGGGTTATGGTACTTACATAGCTGTGCAGAGGTGGGGCTGGGCAGAGGGTCAGGGATTAGAGGTTAAGTGTCAGGGGTTATGGTACTTACATAGCTGTGCAGAGGTGGGGCTGGGCGGAGGGTCAGGGGTTAGAGGTTAAGTGTCAGGGGTTATGGTACTTACATAGCTGTGCAGAGGTGGGGCTGGGCAGAGGGTCAGGGATTAGAGGTTAAGTGTCAGGGGTTATGGTACTTACATAGCTGTGCAGAGGTGGGGCTGGGCGCAGGGTCAGGGGTTAGAGGTTAAGTGTCAGGGGTTATGGTACTTACATAGCTGTGCAGAGGTGGGGCTGGGCGGAGGGTCAGGGATTAGAGGTTAACTGTCAGGGGTTATGGAACTTACATAGCTGTGCAGAGGTGGGGCTGGGCGGGGGGAAGTCCTCGGTGAAGTTGACGTTACACATGTTGGTGCTACAGCAGCAGAACCTATACGTCCCGTTCTGGATCTGAGACGGAGTGGTGGTAACCACGCAACGGTCGTCATGGCACTCCTGCTGGTCCCCGATGTGAGTCCAGCATCCTGGAGGAGGATAGAGAGGAGGATGAGAGACTGCTGCGGACAGGATGTGACTGTGTGTTCTGCCTTTGATTATAAACACTGTGTGGGTCAGAGTGAGTGAGTGAGTGAGTGAGTGAGTGAGTGACAGAAAGACACCAACCAAGAATTCACAAAATGGGCCAAATACCAAATTGAGACCGTATGCAGAAGTCTGCAAAAATATCCTGTGTACAACGTAAAACACCAAATAATGCATGAAGAGCAGAATTAGGCCGATACCCAATAATGATACAAATCCAGAAAAGAGCCATTCAATTCTACAACCACCTAAAAGGAAGCGATTCCCAAACCTTCCATAACAAAGCCATCACCTACAGAGAGATGAACCTGGAGAAGAGTCCCCTAAGCAACATGGTCCTGGGGCTCTGTTCACAAACACAAACACACCCTACAGAGCCCCAGGTCAGCAACACAATTAGACCCAACCAAATCA
The DNA here is from genome assembly GCF_002021735.2 of Oncorhynchus kisutch. Taxonomy (NCBI): domain Eukaryota; kingdom Metazoa; phylum Chordata; class Actinopteri; order Salmoniformes; family Salmonidae; genus Oncorhynchus; species Oncorhynchus kisutch. The sequence goes on from NC_034199.2 coordinate 50,722,549, forward strand.
TGAGAAAACAAAAAAGGTAATTACTTGACACATTGGAAAGAATTAACAAAAAAACAGAGCCAACTAGAATGCTATTTGTCCCTAAACAGAGAGTACACAGTGTCAGAAAACCTGACCACTGTGACGGACCCAAACTTAAGGAAAGCTTTAACTATGTACAGACTCAGTGAGCATAGCCTTGCTATTGAGAAAGGCCGCCGTAGGCAGACATGGCTCTCAAGAGAAGACAGGCTATGTGCTCACTGCCCACAAAATGAGGTGGAAACTGAGCTGCACTTCCTAACCTCCTGCCAGATGTATGACCATATTAGAGATACATATTTCCCTCAGACTACAGAGATCCACAAAGAATTTGAAAACAAACTCTCATATCTACTGGGTGAAATACCACAGTGTGACATCACAGCAGCAAGATTTGTGACCTGTTGCCACAAGAAAATGGCAACCAGTGAAGAACAAACACCAGACAGCCAGACAGACAGACAGACGGACGGACGGACGGACAGACAGGACGGACAGGACAGACACGTACCCTGTTTGAAGGTCTCTAGTGAGTGTGTGTATTGAGAGAGCAGACGTACCCTGTTTGACCAGGTGTATCTCTCCGTCTCTAGTCTTCTCCCACAGGCCATAGCATCGAGAGCCCTTACTGCAGCGTATAGTAGTATTCTCTCTGGTCATAGGCCAGTCTCCTGCTCCTCCCACTGCTCCTCCCACTGCTCCTCCCACTGCTCCCACACGCTGCTCCTCATACTGCTGCTGCTGGTCATTGAAGGCACACTCACGCTCCTCACTCTGGGCAGCTAGGTGGAGAGAGATGGGGGGAGAGAGGGAGAGGGAGAGGGGAGAGAGAGAGAGAGAGAGAGGAGAGGTTAGTGAAAATAATTTGCACTTCTGAGACAGAAAAGGAAATTGATTTTTCGGGTTTGGTAAAACTTTTATTTTTCTTTATCTAGTTAACTACTCAGCAGCAGGCAGCATGGGTCTGGATGGGGGTATTCACATGGGGGGGATGAACTGTAGGTAATCAGGTATTCACATGGGGGGGATGAACTGTAGGTAATCAGGTATTCACATGGGGGGATGAACTGTAGGTAATCAGGTATTCACATGGGGGGATGAACAGTAGGTAATCAGGTATTCACATGGGGGGGATGAACTGTAGGTAACCAGGTATTCACATGGGGGGATGAACTGTAGGTAACCAGGTATTCACATGGGGGGGATGAACTGTAGGTAACCAGGTATTCACATGGGGGGATGAACTGTAGGTAATCAGGTATTCACATGGGGGGGATGAACTGTAGGTAACCAGGTATTCACATGGGGGGGATGAACTGTAGGTAACCAGGTATTCACATGGGGGGATGAACTGTAGGTAACCAGGTATTCACATGGGGGGGATGAACTGTAGGTAACCAGGTATTCACATGGGGGGATGAACTGTAGGTAACCAGGTATTCACATGGGGGGGATGAACTGTAGGTAATCAGGTATTCACATGGGGGGGATGAACAGTAGGTAACCAGGTATTCACATGGGGGGATGAACTGTAGGTAACCAGGTATTCACATGGGGGGATGAACAGTAGGTAATCAGGTATTCACATGGGGGGATGAACTGTAGGTAACCAGGTATTCACATGGGGGGGATGAACTGTAGGTAACCAGGTATTCACATGGGGGGGATGAACTGTAGGTAACCAGGTATTCACATGGGGGGATGAACTGTAGGTAATCAGGTATTCACATGGGGGGATGAACAGTAGGTAATCAGGTATTCACATGGGGGGATGAACAGTAGGTAATCAGGTATTCACATGGGGGGATGAACTGTAGGTAACCAGGTATTCACATGGGGGATGAACTGTAGGTAATCAGGTATTCACATGGGGGGATGAACAGTAGGTAATCAGGTATTCACATGGGGGGATGAACTGTAGGTAACCAGGTATTCACATGGGGGGGATGAACTGTAGGTAACCAGGTATTCACATGGGGGGATGAACTGTAGGTAACCAGGTATTCACATGGGGGGATGAACTGTAGGTAACCAGGTATTCACATGGGGGGGATGAACTGTAGGTAACCAGGTATTCACATGGGGGGATGAACTGTAGGTAACCAGGTATTCACATGGGGGGGATGAACTGTAGGTAACCAGGTATTCACATGGGGGGGATGAACTGTAGGTAACCAGGTATTCACATGGGGGGATGAACTGTAGGTAACCAGGTATTCACATGGGGGGATGAACTGTAGGTAACCAGGTATTCACATGGGGGGGATGAACTGTAGGTAACCAGGTATTCACATGGGGGGATGAACTGTAGGTAACCAGGTATTCACATGGGGGGGATGAACTGTAGGTAACCAGGTATTCACATGGGGGGATGAACTGTAGGTAACCAGGTATTCACATGGGGGGGATGAACTGTAGGTAACCAGGTATTCACATGGGGGGGATGAACTGTAGGTAACCAGGTATTCACATGGGGGGATGAACTGTAGGTAACCAGGTATTCACATGGGGGGATGAACTGTAGGTAATCAGGTATTCACATGGGGGGATGAACAGTAGGTAATCAGGTATTCACATGGGGGGATGAACTGTAGGTAATCAGGTATTCACATGGGGGGATGAACTGTAGGTAATCAGGTATTCGCATGGGGGGATGAACTGTAGGTAACCAGGTATTCACATGGGGGGATGAACTGTAGGTAATCAGGTATTCACATGGGGGGATGAACTGTAGGTAACCAGGTATTCACATGGGGGGGATGAACTGTAGGTAACCAGGTATTCACATGGGGGGATGAACTGTAGGTAATCAGGTATTCACATGGGGGGATGAACTGTAGGTAACCAGGTATTCACATGGGGGGATGAACTGTAGGTAACCAGGTATTCACATGGGGGGATGAACTGTAGGTAATCAGGTATTCACATGGGGGATGAACTGTAGGTAACCAGGTATTCACATGGGGGGATGAACTGTAGGTAATCAGGTATTCACATGGGGGGATGAACTGTAGGTAATCAGGTATTCACATGGGGGGATGAACTGTAGGTAATCAGGTATTCACATGGGGGGATGAACTGTAGGTAACCAGGTATTCACATGGGGGGATGAACTGTAGGTAATCAGGTATTCACATGGGGGGATGAACTGTAGGTAATCAGGTATTCACATGGGGGGATGAACTGTAGGTAACCAGGTATTCACATGGGGGACTGTCGGTCGGCCGGCAGAGTACAGAACAGAACACCTGGGCAGGAGTTCTGGAGACTCTACACCTGCCGTACACACACCCTTAGTCACGCAAGTGAACACGCACCATTACAGAGCTTGTATTGTCAATAATGCTACTATCCTGCTAGAGTTACCATGTTATCCTGCTAGAGTTACCATGTTGTCCTGCTAGAGTTACCATGTTATCCTACTAGAGTTACCATGTTATCCTGCTGGAGTTACCATGTTATCCTGCTAGAGTTACCATGTTATCCTACTAGAGTTACCATGTTATCCTGCTAGAGTTACCATGTTATCCTGCTAGAGTTACCATGTTATCCTGTTAGAGTTGCCATGTCAATAATGCTGTTATCCTGCTAGAGTTACCATGCTATCCTGCTAGAGTTACCATGTTATCCTGCTAGAGTTACCATGTTATCCTACTAGAGTTACCATGTTATCCTGCTAGAGTTACCATGTTATCCTGCTAGAGTTACCATGTTATCCTACTAGAGTTACCATGTTATCCTGCTAGAGTTACCATGTTATCCTGCTAGAGTTACCATGTTATCCTGCTAGAGTTACCATGTCAATAATGCTGTTATCGTGGGGACTGGCTTCCCTCAGAATAACCTGCAAAACTATAAAAGGACTCTACAGGCTGGAGGGGAATATTTCTGCAGGTTAACACGGGACTACTCAGAACAGAGAAGACTAGGTCAGGACCCAGAACAGAGAAGACTAGGTCAGAACACAGGACTCAGAACAGAGAAGACTAGGTCAGAACACGGGACTACTCAGAACAGAGAAGACTAGGTCAGAACACGGGACTACTCAGAACAGAGAAGACTAGGTCAGAACACAGGACTCAGAACAGAGAAGACTAGGTCAGAACACGGGACTACTCAGAACAGAGAAGACTAGGTCAGAACACAGGACTCAGAACAGAGAAGACTAGGTCAGAACACGGGACTCAGAACAGAGAAGACTAGGTCAGAACACGGGACTACTCAGAACAGAGAAGACTAGGTCAGAACACAGGACTCAGAACAGAGAAGACTAGGTCAGAACACAGGACTACTCAGAACAGAGAAGACTAGGTCAGAACACAGGACTACTCAGAGCAGAGAAGACTAGGTCAGAACACAGGACTACTCAGATCAGAGAAGACTAGGTCAGAACACAGGACTACTCAGAACAGAGAAGACTAGGTCAGAACACAGGACTACTCAGAGCAGAGAAGACTAGGTCAGAACACAGGACTCAGAACAGAGAAGACTAGGTCAGAACACAGGACTACTCAGAGCAGAGAAGACTAGGTCAGAACACGGGACTACTCAGAACAGAGAAGACTAGGTCAGAACACAGGACTACTCAGAACAGAGAAGACTAGGTCAGAACACAGGACTACTCAGAGCAGAGAAGACTAGGTCAGAACACAGGACTACTCAGAGCAGAGAAGACTAGGTCAGAACACAGGACTACTCAGAGCAGAGAAGACTAGGTCAGAACACAGGACTACTCAGATCAGAGAAGACTAGGTCAGAACACAGGACTACTCAGAACAGAGAAGACTAGGTCAGAACACAGGACTACTCAGAGCAGAGAAGACTAGGTCAGAACACAGGACTCAGAACAGAGAAGACTAGGTCAGAACACAGGACTACTCAGAGCAGAGAAGACTAGGTCAGAACACGGGACTACTCAGAACAGAGAAGACTAGGTCAGAACACAGGACTACTCAGAACAGAGAAGACTAGGTCAGAACACAGGACTACTCAGAGCAGAGAAGACTAGGTCAGAACACAGGACTACTCAGAGCAGAGAAGACTAGGTCAGAACACAGGACTCAGAACAGAGAAGACTAGGTCAGAACACAGGACTACTCAGAGCAGAGAAGACTAGGTCAGAACACAGGACTACTCAGAACAGAGAAGACTAGGTCAGAACACAGGACTACTCAGAACAGAGAAGACTAGGTCAGAACACAGGACTACTCAGAACAGAGAAGACTAGGTCAGAACACAGGACTCAGAACAGAGAAGACTAGGTCAGAACACAGGACCCAGAACAGAGAAGACTAGGTCAGAACACAGGACTACTCAGAGCAGAGAAGACTAGGTCAGAACACAGGACTACTCAGAACAGAGAAGACTAGGTCAGAACACAGGACTCAGAACAGAGAAGACTAGGTCAGAACACAGGACTACTCAGAGCAGAGAAGACTAGGTCAGAACACGGGACTACTCAGAGCAGAGAAGACTAGGTCAGAACACAGGACTACTCAGATCAGAGAAGACTAGGTCAGGACTCAGAGCAGAGAAGACTAGGTCAGAACACAGGACCCAGAACAGAGAAGACTAGGTCAGAGCACAGGACTACTCAGAACAGAGAAGACTAGGTCAGAACACAGGACTCAGAACAGAGAAGACTAGGTCAGAACACAGGACTACTCAGAGCAGAGAAGACTAGGTCAGAACACAGGACTACTCAGAACAGAGAAGACTAGGTCAGAACACAGGACTACTCAGAACAGAGAAGACTAGGTCAGAACACAGGACTCAGAACAGAGAAGACTAGGTCAGAACACAGGACTACTCAGAGCAGAGAAGACTAGGTCAGAACACGGGACTACTCAGAGCAGAGAAGACTAGGTCAGAACACAGGACTACTCAGAGCAGAGAAGACTAGGTCAGAACACAGGACTACTCAGATCAGAGAAGACTAGGTCAGGACTCAGAGCAGAGAAGACTAGGTCAGAACACAGGACTACTCAGAACAGAGAAGACTAGGTCAGGACTCAGAGCAGAGAAGACTAGGTCATGAGTCATGCTTCAGGTTTAGGTTAGCAGTGTGGTTAAGGTTAGGTTTAGGTTAGCAGTGTGGTTGGGTTTAAGGTTAGGTTTAGGTTAGCAGTTTGGTTGGGTTTAAGGTTTGGTTTAGGTTAGCAGTGTGGTTGGGTTTAAGGTTAGGTTTAGGTTAGCAGTTTGGTTGGGTTTAAGGTTTGGTTTAGGTTAGCAGTTTGGTTGGGTTTAAGGTTAGGTTTAGGTTAGCAGTTGGGTTGGGTTTAAGGTTAGGTTTAGGTTAGCAGTGTGTTTAGGGTTAAGGTTAGGTTTAAAATCTAATGTTAAAGGGATAGTTCACCCAAATTACAAAATTACGTAGGTTTCCTTACCCTGTAAGCAGTCTATGTACAAGGTATCACAGTAAGGTACCACAGTAAGGTACCACAGTAAGGTACCACAGTAAGGTATCACAGTAAGGTACCACAGTAAGGTACCACAGTAAGGTATCACAGTAAGGTACCACAGTAAGGTACCACAGTAAGGTATCACAGTAAGGTACCACAGTAAGGTACCACAGTAAGGTATCACAGTAAGGTACCACAGTAAGGTACCACAGTAAGGTATCACAGTAAGGTACCACAGTAAGGTACCACAGTAAGGTACCACAGTAAGGTATCACAGTAAGGTACCACAGTAAGGTACCACAGTAAGGTATCACAGTAAGGTATCACAGTAAGGTATCACAGTAAGGTACCACAGTAAGGTACCACAGTAAGGTATCACAGTAAGGTACCACAGTAAGGTACCACATTAAGGTACCACAGTAAGGTATCACAGTAAGGTACCACAGTAAGGTACCACAGTAAGGTAGCAGAGTAAGGTACCACAGTAAGGTACCACAGTAAGGTATCACAGTAAGGTACCACAGTAAGGTACCACAGTAAGGTATCACAGTAAGGTACCACAGTAAGGTACCACAGTAAGGTACCACAGTAAGGTATCACAGTAAGGTACCACAGTAAGGTATCACAGTAAGGTATCACAGTAAGGTACCACAGTAAGGTACCACAGTAAGGTATCACAGTAAGGTATCACAGTAAGGTACCACAGTAAGGTATCACAGTAAGGTATCACAGTAAGGTACCACAGTAAGGTATCACAGTAAGGTACCACAGTAAGGTACCACAGTAAGGTACCACAGTAAGGTATCACAGTAAGGTACACAGTAAGGTACCACAGTAAGGTACCACAGTAAGGTACCACAGCGGTACCACAGTAAGGTACCACAGTAAGGTACCACAGTAAGGTATCACAGTAAGGTACCACAGTAAGGTATCACAGTAAGGTATCACAGTAAGGTACCACAGTAAGGTATCACAGTAAGGTATCACAGTAAGGTACCACAGTAAGGTACACAGTAAGGTACCACAGTAAGGTATCACAGTAAGGTACCACAGTAAGGTACCACAGTAAGGTACCACAGTAAGGTATCACAGTAAGGTACCACAGTAAGGTACCACAGTAAGGTACCACAGTAAGGTAGCAGAGTAAGGTATCACAGTAAGGTACCACAGTAAGGTACCACAGTAAGGTATCACAGTAAGGTACCACAGTAAGGTACCACAGTAAAGTACCACAGTAAGGTACCACAGTAAGGTACCACAGTAAGGTACCACAGTAAGGTATCACAGTAAGGTACCACAGTAAGGTATCACAGTAAGGTACCACAGTAAGGTACCACAGTAAGGTATCACAGTAAGGTACCACAGTAAGGTACCACAGTAAGGTATCACAGTAAGGTTAAAGGAGGGACTGCCTACTGCTGTGTTCCTGGTTGTTCTGCTGTAAGATGTGTGTTCTGTTATTTTATAGGCTACCAAGGGGTGGCCAATCATCCTCCTAGGAGAGTCTTAAAGGGGCAGTGTTGTATTTTCAGACAGGTTGGAATAGGAAAAGAAGCCAAAAGACAGAGTGCAGTATACAATTCTGATACTTGAGCTTTGGGACAAGTCACAAATCTGTCCTACTGCCTGAACAAGTCACAAATCTGTCCTACTGCCTGAACTAGTCACAAATCTGTCCTACTGCCTGAACAAGTTACAAATCTGTCCTACTGCCTGAACTAGTCACATATCTGTCCTACTGTCTGAACTAGTCACAAATCTGTCCTACTGTCTGAACTAGTCACAAATCTGTCCTACTGTCTGAACTAGTCACAAATCTGTCCTACTGTCTGAACCAGTCACAACTCTGTCCTACTGCCTGAACAAGTGATCGTCAGGCCCTGTAAATGACTCGTGATCGTCAAGCCCTGTAAATGACAGATCAAGCCCTGTAAATGACAGTTCAAGCCCTGTAAATGACAGGTCAAGCCCTGTAAATGACAGATCAAGCCCTGTAAATGACAGATCAAGCCCTGTAAATGACAGGTCAAGCCCTGTAAATGACAGGTCAAGTCCTGTAAATGACAGGTCAAGCCCTGTAAATGACAGGTCAAGCCCTGTAAATGACAGATCAAGCCCTGTAAATGACAGATCAAGCCCTGTAAATGACAGGTCAAGCCCTGTAAATGACAGGTCAAGCCCTGTAAATGACAGGTCAAGCCCTGTAAATGACAGATCAAGCCCTGTAAATGACAGGTCAAGCCCTGTAAATGACAGGTCAAGCCCTGTAGCACTTATGTCGTCATGAGGCTAATCAGGGAACCACCTCCACCTTGCCCGCCAACCAGGACCCACTACAACAGATCCACAGGTGATGTAATAGCCACTGCTCTGCACACTCTCCCACCTGGACAAGAGGATGAGAATGCTGTTCATCGACTACAGCTTGGTTTTCAGCACCATAGTGTCCCTCAAGCTCATCACTGAACTCAGGGCCCTGGGACTGAACCCCTCCCTGTGCAACTGGGTCCAAGACTAAATGGAAGAAGTTTGGAACCACCAAGACTCTTCCTAGAGCTGGCCGCCCGGCCAAACTGAGCATTCGGGGGAGAAGGGCCTTGGTCAGGGAGGTGACTAAGAACCCGATGGTCACTCTGAAAGAGCTCCAGGGTTCCTCTGTGGAGATGGGAGAACCTTCCAGAAGGACAACCATCTCTGCAGCACTCCACCAATCAGGCCTAAAGGACTCTCAGACCATGAGAAATAAGATTCTCTGGTCTGATGAAACCAAGATTGAACTCTTTGGCCTGAATGCCAAGCGTCTGGAGGAAACCTGGCACCATCCCTATGGTGAAGCATGGTGGTGGCAGCATCATGCTGTGGGGATGTTTTTCAGTGGCAGGGACTGGAAGACTAGTCAGGATCGAGGCAAAGATGAACAGAGCAAAGTACAGAGAGATGAACCTGGAGAAGAGTCCCCTAAGCAAGCTGATCCTGGGGCTCTGTTCACAAACACACCCCACAGAGCCCCAGGACAACAACACAATTTGACACAACCAAATCATGAGAAAACAAGAAGATAATTACTTGACACATTGAAAAGAATGAACAAAAAAACAGACCTAACTAGAATGCTATTTGGCCCTAAACAGAGATACATATTTCCCTCAGATTACAGAGACAAATTCCCATATCTACTGGGTGAAATACCACAGTGTGACATCACAGCAGCAAGATTTGTGACCTGTTGGCACGAGAAAATGGCAACCAGTGAAGAACAAACATTATTGTAAATACAACCCATATTTATGCTTATTTATTTTCCCTTGTGTACTTTAACCATTTGTACATCATTACAACACTGTATATACACATAATATGACATTTGTAATGTCTTTATTGTTTTGAAACTTCTGTATGTGTAATGTTTACTGTTCATTTTTATTGTTTATTTCACTTTGTATAATATCTACCTCACTTGCTTTGGCAATGTTACAGTTTTTCTTAATTGCTAAAACACTAAAACCCATTTGGGGGAACAAAGTTCTCAGTTGCCTGGACTCATTTAGCTAATTATGCAGTCTGTTGTCAATACCTTAAACCATTTCACATTATAAAACACCATTTGCAGATCTCACTTAGACTTTTCAGCAAAACTCTAAACACATTCTGCACTGTAATGCACATGTCCTCCATACTGGTAAACACATTCTGCACTGTAATGCACATGTCCTCCATACTGGTAAACACATTCTGCACTCTAATGCACATGTCATCCATACTGGTAAACACATTCTGCACTGTAATGCACATGTCCTCCATACTGGTAAACACATTCTGCACTCTAATGCACATGTCCTCCATACTGGTAAACACATTCTGCACTCTAATGCACATGTCCTCCATACTGGTAAACACATTCTGCACTCTAATGCACATGTCATCCATACTGGTAAACACATTCTGCACTCTAATGCACATGTCATCCATACTGGTAAACACATTCTGCACTCTAATGCACATGTCCTCCATACTGGTAAACACATTCTGCACTCTAATGCACATGTCCTCCATACTGGTAAACACATTCTGCACTCTAATGCACATGTCATCCATACTGGTAAACACATTCTGCACTCTAATGCACATGTCATCCATACTGGTAAACACATTCTGCACTCTAATGCACATGTCCTCCATACTGGTAAACACATTCTGCACTCTAATGCACATGTCATCCATACTGGTAAACACATTCTGCACTCTAATGCACATGTCCTCCATACTGGTAAACACATTCTGCACTCTAATGCACATGTCATCCATACTGGTAAACACATTCTGCACTCTAATGCACATGTCATCCATACTGGTAAACACATTCTGCACTCTAATGCACATGTCCTCCATACTGGTAAACACATTCTGCACTCTAATGCACATGTCATCCATACTGGTAAACACATTCTGCACTGTAATGCACATGTCCTCCATACTGGTAAACACATTCTGCACTGTAATGCACATGTCCTCCATACTGGTAAACACATTCTGCACTCTAATGCACATGTCATCCATACTGGTAAACACATTCTGCACTGTAATGCACATGTCCTCCATACTGGTAAACACATTCTGCACTCTAATGCACATGTCCTCCATACTGGTAAACACATTCTGCACTCTAATGCACATGTCCTCCATACTGGTAAACACATTCTGCACTCTAATGCACATGTCCTCCATACTGGTAAACACATTCTGCACTCTAATGCACATGTCATCCATACTGGTAAACACATTCTGCACTCTAATGCACATGTCCTCCATACTGGTAACACATTCTGCACTCTAATGCACATGTCCTCCATACTGGTAAACACATTCTGCACTCTAATGCACATGTCATCCATACTGGTAAACACATTCTGCACTCTAATGCACATGTCATCCATACTGGTAAACACATTCTGCACTCTAATGCACATGTCATCCATACTGGTAAACACATTCTGCACTCTAATGCACATGTCCTCCATACTGGTAAACACATTCTGCACTCTAATGCACATGTCCTCCATACTGGTAAACACATTCTGCACTCTAATGCACATGTCATCCATACTGGTAAACACATTCTGCACTCTAATGCACATGTCATCCATACTGGTAAACACATTCTGCACTCTAATGCACATGTCCTCCATACTGGTAAACACATTCTGCACTCTAATGCACATGTCATCCATACTGGTAAACACATTCTGCACTCTAATGCACATGTCCTCCATACTGGTAAACACATTCTGCACTCTAATGCACATGTCATCCATACTGGTAAACACATTCTGCACTCTAATGCACATGTCATCCATACTGGTAAACACATTCTGCACTCTAATGCACATGTCCTCCATACTGGTAAACACATTCTGCACTCTAATGCACATGTCATCCATACTGGTAAACACATTCTGCACTCTAATGCACATGTCCTCCATACTGGTAAACACATTCTGCACTCTAATGCACATGTCATCCATACTGGTAAACACATTCTGCACTCTAATGCACATGTCATCCATACTGGTAAACACATTCTGCACTCTAATGCACATGTCCTCCATACTGGTAAACACATTCTGCACTCTAATGCACATGTCATCCATACTGGTAAACACATTCTGCACTCTAATGCACATGTCATCCATACTGGTAAACACATTCTGCAGTCTAATGCACATGTCATCCATACTGGTAAACACATTCTGCACTCTAATGCACATGTCATCCATACTGGTAAACACATTCTGCACTCTAATGCACATGTCATCCATACTGGTAAACACATTCTGCACTCTAATGCACATGTCATCCATACTGGTAAACACATTCTGCACTCTAATGCACATGTCATCCATACTGGTAAACACATTCTGCACTCTAATGCACATGTCATCCATACTGGTAAACACATTCTGCACTCTAATAAACATGTCATCCATACTGGTAAACACATTCTGCACTCTAATGCACATGTCATCCATACTGGTAAACACATTCTGCACTCTAATGCACATGTCATCCATACTGGTAAACACATTCTGCACTCTAATGCACATGTCATCCATACTGGTAAACACATTCTGCACTCTAATGCACATGTCATCCATACTGGTAAACACATTCTGCACTCTAATGCACATGTCATCCATACTGGTAAACACATTCTGCACTCTAATAAACATGTCATCCATACTGGTAAGCACATTCTGCACTCTAATGCACATGTCATCCATACTGGTAAACACATTCTGCACTCTAATGCACATGTCATCCATACTGGTAAACACATTCTGCACTCTAATGCACATGTCATCCATACTGGTAAACACATTCTGCACTCTAATGCACATGTCATCCATACTGGTAAACACAAGTGGCAACAATCAAATACAAACAGAGAACATATGTCATTGATTGAACACAACCACTCAACATGGATTTAACCTGTGTTAAATGATGTGACACAACCAATATAAGCCAGTTCAGAGAGCAAACAGGTTGTTGAAGGTGGGAAGGAGAACGTCTGAGAATGGATACTGTAGTACAGTGCATTGTAGACTGTATACTGTACAATGGATGAATTGTATGGCCCTGAACATTGTGCTTTCCATTTATTAACAGTACTGACTGCTCAATAGATTTTGACTGGTTGCAGGTTCATATCAACAAAGAACAAGAATTACAGTATCACAGAGACAAAGGACAGGTTTGTGAGATGCAGGGTACAGTACTGTAAAAATAGGGGTACAAGGAGGAGGAAGAACAACAAACAAAATTGCAAAATAATTTCTGATCAATTTTGAGCTACTAAGATAGAACATGATTTCGTTCATCAAGACAATGACGGAAAAATATGAATATTTTTTTAGATAAAAATGTACTTCTCCCTGAGAACAATGTGTTTTCTATTTTTCAGTGTATTGTTTACTGACTGCTTGAGAGTGTATATCATTTTGATCACTTTGTTTATGATTTGAGAGCCGTGTTTGATTTTGAGGTAAAACTGTTTTGAGGCAATTGAGGAAAACTGTAACATATGTTTTCCATGCCAATAAAGCCCCTTGAATTGAATTGAATTGAGAGAGAGAGGGACAGAGAGAGAGAGAGAGAGAGAGAGAGAGAGAGAGAGAGAGAGAGAGAGAGAGACAGAGAGAGAGAGAGACAGAGAGAGAGAGAGAGAGAAAGAGACAGAGACGGAGAGAGAGAGAGAGAGACACAGAGAGAGAGAGAGAGACACAGAGAGAGAGAGAGAGAGAGAGAGAGAGAGAGAGAGAGAGTGAGAGAGAGAGAGAGAGACACAGAGAGAGAGAGAGAGAGAGAGAGAGAGAGACACAGAGAGAGAGAGACACAGAGAGAGAGAGACACAGAGAGAGCGAGACACAGAGAGAGAGAGACAGAGAGAGAGAGACACACAGGGAGAGAGAGACACAGAGAGAGAGAGAGACAGAGACAGAGAGACAGAGAGAGACAGAGACAGAGAGAGAGAGACAGAGAGAGACAGAGAGAGAGAGAGAGACACAGAGAGACAGAGAGAGAGACACAGAGAGGGAGAGAGGGAGAGAGAGAGACACACACACACAAAATTGGGAAATAACACAACTACGGTAGTGAGCCTGTGATGTGCAGAGCTGGTCTCTGGTTGTCTCGGGTCTAGTACAGCCACAGGTTGATTATGTACAGCCCCCTGGGACACTGTGTTCATGATGTCCAGGAGAGTGGCTCTGTAACAGTGGTAAACACTAGAGAACTGCTCCTCTGCTCTGTCACTGCTACAGAGAGAATGTGCCACGTGAGGCAGATGACCCACACGTCCACAAAAGAGCTCACACTAAGCTTATAAAAAAAAGAAGAGTCTAGCCACAAAACCCTCAGCTTCAGATACTCAGCGTTAGCATGTATCAGCATGGTCTTCTCAATCTAGTTCAGCCTAAGAATTTGGGCTGAGTATTATGTAACATAAACTTAATTTACAGCCTGTAAGTATCAGTGAGTGAGAGAGTCTTATTGCCTTTCTCGCGGTGTAATTTGCCCTGTGTTGGTTTGCCCTGTGTTGGTTGACATTCGTTCCACAGAAAGAACCACCCGAGCTGGGTTACGTCTGCAGAGCTGCAAACGTCTCTCTGTACTGTCCACCTTAATGGCCTGGCTCTTATTGAGAGGTTATCTACATGTTGTCAGGCCTGGTCTGTACTACATGTTATTGAGAGAGGTTATCTACATGTTGTCAGGCCTGGTCTGAGAGAGGTTACCTACATGTTGTCAGGCCTGGTCTGTACTACATGTTACTGAGAGAGGTTATCTACATGTTGTCAGGCCTGGTCTGTACTACATGTTACTGAGAGAGGTTACCTACATGTTGTCAGGCCTGGTCTGTACTACATGTTACTGAGAGAGGTTATCTACATGTTGTCAGGTCTGGTCTGAGAGAGGTTACCTACATGTTGTCAGGCCTGGTCTGAGAGAGGTTACCTACATGTTGTCAGGCCTGGTCTGTAGTAAATGTTATTGAGAGAGGTTACCTACATGTTGTCAGGCCTGGTCTGAGAGAGGTTATCTACATGTTGTCAGGCCTGGTCTGTACTACATGTTACTGAGAGAGGTTACCTACATGTTGTCAGGCCTGGTCTGAGAGAGGTTACCTACATGTTGTCAGGCCTGGTCTGTACTAAATGTTATTGAGAGAGGTTACCTACATGTTGTCAGGCCTGGTCTGTACTACATGTTACTGAGAGAGGTTATCAACATGTTGTCAGGCCTGGTACTAAATGTTATTGAGAGAGGTTACCTACATGTTGTCAGGCCTGGTCTGAGAGAGGTTACCTACATGTTGTCAGGCCTGGTCTGTACTAAATGTTATTGAGAGAGGTTACCTACATGTTGTCAGGCCTGGTCTGTACTACATGTTACTGAGAGAGGTTATCTACATGTTGTCAGGTCTGGTCTGAGAGAGGTTACCTACATGTTGTCAGGCCTGGTCTGAGAGAGGTTACCTACATGTTGTCAGGCCTGGTCTGTACTACATGTTACTGAGAGAGGTTATCTACATGTTGTCAGGTCTGGTCTGAGAGAGGTTATCTACATGTTGTCAGGCCTGGTCTGTACTAAATGTTATTGAGAGAGGTTACCTACATGTTGTCAGGCCTGGTCTGTACTACATGTTATTGAGAGAGGTTACCTACATGTTGTCAGGCCTGGTCTGTACTACATGTTACTGAGAGAGGTTACCCTACATGTTGTCAGGCCTGGTCTGTACTACATGTTACTGAGAGAGGTTATCTACATGTAGTCAGGCCTGGTCTGAGAGAGGTTATATACATGTTGTCAGGCCTGGTCTGTACTACATGTTACTGAGAGAGGTTATCTACATGTTGTCAGGCCTGGTCTGAGAGAGGTTACCTACATGTTGTCAGGCCTGGTCTGAGAGAGGTTACCTACATGTTGTCAGGCCTGGTCTGTACTACATGTTATTGAGAGAGGTTATCTACATGTTGTCAGGCCTGGTCTGTACTACATGTTATTGAGAGAGTTATCTACATGTTGTCAGGCCTGGTCTGAGAGAGGTTACCTACATGTTGTCAGGCCTGGTCTGTACTAAATGTTATTGAGAGAGGTTATCTACATGTTGTCAGGCCTGGTCTGAGAGAGGTTACCTACATGTTGTCAGGCCTGGTCTGTACTACATGTTATTGAGAGAGGTTATCTACATGTTGTCAGGCCTGGTCTGTACTACATGTTATTGAGAGAGGTTATCTACATGTTGTCAGGCCTGGTCTATACTACATGTTATTGAGAGAGGTTACCTATATTTTTACATTGTTACAGAAGTAAGAATCGTTGTCAATCAAATAGCCTACTTTGTGTGAGTTTTGTCCTCTGGTCACATTTTGGATTCTTGTTTATTTATATGTACATAATAATAATAATAATAATAATAATATATTAAACTTAGTAGATTTTAAGTGAGTAATTTAATTGAAATACTCTAGGTTTTTTTGTTGTTGTGTTGAGTGTTAATCACTTGTTTTATAGTGAGGATCTTTACACACAAAGACAAAATGAGTGTTTTTCCTATTGACATGAATGTGGTGTCATATTAAAGTGCCCTTTTCACAACTGTCTTGGTGTGATTGGACAGCCCCGATTGGGGGCGTGGCCGGCCCTCCTTTTCCAGTAGTCCATGATCAGGTCTTCCACTGTTGTGTCGTTGGCAAGCTAAATGATGGTGTTGGAGTCGTGCCTGGCCACGCAGTCGTGGGTGAACAGGGAATACAGGAGGGGGCTGAGCACGCACCCCTGAGGGGCTCCCCTGTTGAGGATCAGCATGGCGGATGTGTTGTTACCTACTCTTACCACCTGGGGGCGGCCCGTCAGGAAGTCCAGGATCCAGTTGCAGAGGGAGGTGTTTAGTCCCAGGGTCCTTAGCTTAGTGATGAGCTTTGAGGGCACTATGGTGTTGAACAGTGAGCTGTAGTCAATGAATATCATTCTCACATAGGTGTTCCTTTTGTCCAGGTGGGAAAGGGCATTGTGGAGTGGTTGAACTAGGCAAGTCAATTAAGAACACATTATTATTTACAAAGAGGGTCTACACCGGCCAAACCCAGACGATGCTGGGCCAATTGTGCGCCGCCCTATGGGACTCCCATCATGGCCAGATGTGATACAGCGTGGACTCGAACCAGGGACTGTTGTGACGCCTCTAGCACTGAGATGCAGTGCCTTAGACCGTAAGAGGAAGGTCCTAAAAATTGTCGAAGACTCCAGCCACCCTTCTCACAGACTGTTCTCTCTGCTAGCGCATGGCAAGCGGTACCGGAGCACAAAGTCTAGGTCCAAAAGGCTTCTTAACAGCTTCTACCCCCAAGCCATAAGACTCCTGAACAGCTAATCAAAGGGCTTCCCAGACATCTCTTTTACGCTGCTGCTACTCTCTGGTTATGAACTATGCATTGTCGCTTTAATAACTCTACCTACATGTACATATTACCTCAATTACCTCGACTAACTGGTGTCCCCCCACATTGACTCTGTACCGGTATCCCCTGTATATAGCCTCCACTTAGACTCTGTTCCGTAATACCCTGTATATAGCCTCCACATTGACTCTGTACCGTAACACCCTGTATATAGCCTCCACATTGACTCTGTACCGTAATACCCTGTATATAGCCTCCACATTGACTCTGTCCCGGTACCCCCTGTATATAGCCTCCACATTGACTCTGTACCGGTACCCCCCTGTATATAGCCTCCACATTGACTCTGTACCGTAACACCCTGTATATAGCCTCCACATTGACTCTGTACCGTAATACCCTGAATATAGCCTCCACATTAACTCTGTACCGTAATACCCTGTATATAGCCTCCACATTGACTCTGCACCGTAATAACCCTGTATATAGCCTCCACATTAACTCTGTACCATAATACCCTGTATATAGCCTCCACATTGACTCTGAAACCGTAACACCCTGTATATAGCCTCCACATTGACTCTGCACCGTAATACCCTGTATATAGCCTCCACATTGACTCTGAACCGTAATACCCTGTATATAGCCTCCACATTGACTCTGTACCGTAACACCCTGTATATAGTCTCCACATTGACTCTGTTCCGTAATACCTGTATATAGCCTCCACATTGACTCTGTACCGGTAACACCCTGTATATAGTCTCCACATTGACTCTGTACCGTAATACCCTGTATATAGCCTCCACATTGACTCTGTACCATAACACCCTGTATATAGCCTCCACATTGACTCTGTACCGGTACCCCCTGTATATAGCCTCCACATTGACTCTGTACCGTAATACCCTGTATATAGCCTCCACATTGACTCTGTACCGTAATACCCTGTATATAGCCTCCACATTGACTCTGTACCGTAATACCCTGTATATAGCCTCCACATTGACTCTGTACCGTAATACCCTGTATATAGCCTCCACATTGACTCTGTACCGTAATACCCTGTATATAGCCTCCACATTGACTCTGTACCGTAATACCCTGTATATAGCCTCCACATTGACTCTGTACCATAATACCCTGTATATAGCCTCCACATTGACTCTGTACTGGTACCCCCTGTATATAGCCTCCACATTGACTCTGTACCGGTACCCCCTGTATATAGCCTCCACATTGACTCTGTACCGTAATACCCTGTATATAGCCTCCACATTGACTCTGTACCGTAATACCCTGTATATAGCCTCCACATTGACTCTGCACCGTAATACCCTGTATATAGCCTCCACATTGACTCTGTACCGTAATACCCTGTATATAGCCTCCACATTGACTCTGTACCGTAATACCCTGTATATAGCCTCCACATTGACTCTGTACCGTAATACCCTGTATATAGCCTCCACATTGACTCTGTACCGTAATACCCTGTATATAGCCTCCACATTGACTCTGCACCGTAATACCCTGTATATAGCCTCCACATTGACTCTGTACCGTAATACCCTGTATATAGCCTCCACATTGACTCTGCACCGTAATACCCTGTATATAGCCTCCACATTGACTCTGTACCGTAATACCCTGTATATAGCCTCCACATTGACTCTGTACCGTAACACCCTGTATATAGCCTCCACATTGACTCTGTACCGTAATACCCTGTATATAGCCTCCACATTGACTCTGTACCGTAATACCCCTGTATTTAGCCTCCACATTGACTCTGCACCGTAATACCCTGTATATAGCCTCCACATTGACTCTGTACTGGTACCCCCTGTATATAGCCTCCACATTGACTCTGTACCGTAATACCCTGTATATAGCCTCCACATTGACTCTGTACCGTAATACCCTGTATATAGTCTCCACATTGACTCTGCCACCGTAATACCCTGTATATAGCCTCCACATTGACTCTGTACCGTAATACCCTGTATATAGCCTCCACATTGACTCTGTACCGTAACACCCTGTATAGCCTCCACATTGACTCTGTACCGTAATACCCTGTATATAGCCTCCACATTGACTCTGTACCGTAATACCCTGTATATAGCCTCCACATTGACTCTGCACCGTAATACCCTGTATATAGCCTCCACATTGAACTCTGTACTGGTACTCCCACCGTATATAGCCTCCACATTGACTCTGTACCGTAATACCCTGTATATAGCCCTCACATTGACTCTGTACCGTAATACCCTGTATATGTCTCCACATTGACTCTGCACCGTAATACCCTGTATATAGCCTCCACATTGACTCTGCACCGTAATACCCTGTATATAGCCTCCACATTGACTCTGTACCGTAATACCCTGTATATAGCCTCCAATTGCTCTGCACCGTAATCACCCTGTATATAGCCCACATTGACTCTGTACCGTAATACTCTGTATATAGCCTCCACATTGACTCTGACCGTGATATCCCCCTGTATATAGCCTCCACATTGACTCTGTACCGTATAACCCTGTATATAGCCTCCACATTGACTCTGCTACCGTAATACCCCTGTATATAGTCTCCACATTGACTCTGCACCGTAATACCCTGTATATAGCCTCCACATTGACTCTGCACCGTAATACCCTGTATATAGCCTCCACATTGACTCTGTACCGTAATACCCTGTATATAGCCTCCACATTGACTCTGTACGTAATACCCTGTATATAGCCTCCACATTGGACTCTGTACCGTAATCCCCTGTATATAGCCTCCACATTGACTCTGTACCGTAATACCCTGTATAATAGCCTCCACATTGACTCTGTACCGTAATACCCTGTATATAGTCTCCACATTGACTCTGTACCGTAATACCCTGTATATAGCCTCCACATTGACTCTGTACCGTAATACCCTGTATATAGCCTCCACATTGACTCTGTACGTAATACCCTGTATATAGCCTCCACATTGACTCGTACCGTACTAACCCTGTATATAGCCTCCACATTGACTCTGTACCGTAATACCCTGTAATATAGCCTCCACATTGACTCTGTACCGTAATACCCTGTATATAGCCTCCACATTGACTCTGTACCGTAATACCCTGTATATAGCCTCCACATTGACTCTGTACCGTAATACCCTGTATATAGCCTCCACATTGACTCTGTACCGTAATACCCTGTATATAGCCTCCACATTGACTCTGTACCGTAATACCCTGTATATAGCCTCCACATTGACTCTGTACCGTAATACCCTGTATATAGCCTCCACATTGACTCTGTACCGTAATACCCTGTATATAGCCTCCACATTGACTCTGTACCGTAATACCCTGTATATAGCCTCCACATTGACTCTGTACCGTAATACCCTGTATATAGCCTCCACATTGACTCTGTACCGTAATACCCTGTATATAGCCTCCACATTGACTCTGTACCGTAATACCCTGTATATAGCCTCCACATTGACTCTGTACCGTAATACCCTGTATATAGCCTCCACATTGACTCTGTACCGTAATACCCTGTATATAGCCTCCACATTGACTCTGTACCGTAATACCCTGTATATAGCCTCCACATTGACTCTGTACCGTAATACCCTGTATATAGCCTCCACATTGACTCTGTACCGTAATACCCTGTATATAGCCTCCACATTGACTCTGTACCGTAATACCCTGTATAGAGCCTCCACATTGACTCTGTACCGTAATACCCTGTATATAGCCTCCACATTGACTCTGTACCGTAACACCCTGTAGATAGCCCTCCACATTGACTCTGTACCGTAATACCCTGTATATAGCCGCCACATTGACTCTGTACCGTAATACCCTGTATATAGCCTCCACATTGACTCTGTAAACCGTAATACCCTGTATATAGCCTCCACATTGACTCTGTACCGTAATACCCTGTATATAGCCTCCACATTGACTCTGTACCGTAATACCCTGTATATAGCCTCCACATTGACTCTGTAAACCGTAATACCTGTATATAGCCTCCACATTGACTCTGTACCGTAATACCCTGTATATAGCCTCCACATTGACTCTGTACCGTAATACCCTGTATATAGCCTCCACATTGACTCTGTACCGTAATACCCTGTATATAGCCTCCACATTGACTCTGTACCGTAATACCCTGTATATAGCCTCCACATTGACTCTGTACCGTAATACCCTGTATATATAGCCTCCACATTGACTCTGTACCGTAATACCCTGTATATAGCCTCCACATTGACTCTGTACCGTAATACCCTGTATATAGCCTCCACATTGACTCTGTACCGTAATACCCTGTATATAGCCTCCACATTGACTCTGTACCGTACCCCCCTGTATATAGCCTCCACATTGACTCTGTACCGTAATACCCTGTATATAGCCTCCACATTGACTCTGTACCGTAATACCCTGTATATAGCCTCCACATTGACTCTGTACCGTAATACCCTGTATATAGCCTCCACATTGACTCTGTACCGTAATACCCTGTATATAGCCTCCACATTGACTCTGTACCGTAATACCCTGTATATAGCCTCCACATTGACTCTGTACCGTAATACCCTGTATATAGCCTCCACATTGACTCTGTACCGTAATACCCTGTATATAGCCTCCACATTGACTCTGTACCGTACCCCCTGTATATAGCCTCCACATTGACTCTGTACCGTAACCCTGTATATAGCCTCCACATTGACTCTGTACCGTAATACCCTGTATATAGCCTCCACATTGACTCTGTACCGTAATACCCTGTATATAGCCTCCACATTGACTCTGTACCGTAATACCCTGTATATAGCCTCCACATTGACTCTGTACCGTAATACCCTGTATATAGCCTCCACATTGACTCTGTACCGTAATACCCTGTATATAGCCTCCACATTGACTCTGTACCGTAATACCCTGTATATAGCCTCCACATTGACTCTGTACCGTAATACCCTGTATATAGCCTCCACATTGACTCTGTACCGTAATACCCTGTATATAGCCTCCACATTGACTCTGTACCGTAATACCCTGTATATAGCCTCCACATTGACTCTGTACCGTAATACCCTGTATATAGCCTCCACATTGACTCTGTACCGTAATACCCTGTATATAGCCTCCACATTGACTCTGTACCGTAATACCCTGTATATAGCCTCCACATTGACTCTGTACCGTAATACCCTGTATATAGCCTCCACATTGACTCTGTACCGTAATACCCTGTATATAGCCTCCACATTGACTCTGTACCGTACCCCCCTGTATATAGCCTCCACATTGACTCTGTACCGTAATACCCTGTATATAGCCTCCACATTGACTCTGTACCGTAATACCCTGTATATAGCCTCCACATTGACTCTGTACCGTAATACCCTGTATATAGCCTCCACATTGACTCTGTACCGTAATACCCTGTATATAGCCTCCACATTGACTCTGTACCGTAACACCCTGTATATAGCCTCCACATTGACTCTGTACCGTAATACCCTGTATATAGCCTCCACATTGACTCTGTACCGTAATACCCTGTATATAGCCTCCACATTGACTCTGTACCGTAATACCCTGTATATAGCCTCCACATTGACTCTGTACCGTACCCCCTGTATATAGCCTCCACATTGACTCTGTACCGTAATACCCTGTATATAGCCTCCACATTGACTCTGTACCGTAATACCCTGTATATAGCCTCCACATTGACTCTGTACCGTAATACCCTGTATATAGCCTCCACATTGACTCTGTACCGTAATACCCTGTATATAGCCTCCACATTGACTCTGTACCGTAATACCCTGTATATAGCCTCCACATTGACTCTGTACCGTAATACCCTGTATATAGCCTCCACATTGACTCTGTACCGTAATACCCTGTATATAGCCTCCACATTGACTCTGTACCGTAATACCCTGTATATAGCCTCCACATTGACTCTGTACCGTAATACCCTGTATATAGCCTCCACATTGACTCTGTACCGTAATACCCTGTATATAGCCTCCACATTGACTCTGTACCGTAATACCCTGTATATAGCCTCCACATTGACTCTGTACCGTAATACCCTGTATATAGCCTCCACATTGACTCTGTACCGTAATACCCTGTATATAGCCTCCACATTGACTCTGTACCGTAATACCCTGTATATAGCCTCCACATTGACTCTGTACCGTAATACCCTGTATATAGCCTCCACATTGACTCTGTACCGTAATACCCTGTATATAGCCTCCACATTGACTCTGTACCGTAACACCCTGTATATAGCCTCCACATTGACTCTGTACCGTAATACCCTGTATATAGCCTCCACATTGACTCTGTACCGTAACACCCTGTATATAGCCTCCACATTGACTCTGTACCGTAATACCCTGTATATAGCCTCCACATTGACTCTGTACCGTAATACCCTGTATATAGCCTCCACATTGACTCTGTACCGTAATACCCTGTATATAGCCTCCACATTGACTCTGTACCGTAATACCCTGTATATAGCCTCCACATTGACTCTGTACCGTAATACCCTGTATATAGCCTCCACATTGACTCTGTACCGTAATACCCTGTATATAGCCTCCACATTGACTCTGTACCGTAATACCCTGTATATAGCCTCCACATTGACTCTGTACCGTAACCCTGTATATAGCCTCCACATTGACTCTGTACCGTAATACCCTGTATATAGCCTCCACATTGACTCTGTACCGTAATACCCTGTATATAGCCTCCACATTGACTCTGTACCGTAATACCCTGTATATAGCCTCCACATTGACTCTGTACCGTAATACCCTGTATATAGCCTCCACATTGACTCTGTACCGTAATACCCTGTATATAGCCTCCACATTGACTCTGTACCGTACCCCCTGTATATAGCCTCCACATTGACTCTGTACCGTAATACCCTGTATATAGCCTCCACATTGACTCTGTACCGTAATACCCTGTATATAGCCTCCACATTGACTCTGTACCGTAATACCCTGTATATAGCCTCCACATTGACTCTGTACCGTAATACCCTGTATATAGCCTCCACATTGACTCTGTACCGTAATACCCTGTATATAGCCTCCACATTGACTCTGTACCGTAATACCCTGTATATAGCCTCCACATTGACTCTGTACCGTAATACCCTGTATATAGCCTCCACATTGACTCTGTACCGTACCCCCTGTATATAGCCTCCACATTGACTCTGTACCGTAACCCTGTATATAGCCTCCACATTGACTCTGTACCGTAATACCCTGTATATAGCCTCCACATTGACTCTGTACCGTAATACCCTGTATATAGCCTCCACATTGACTCTGTACCGTAATACCCTGTATATAGCCTCCACATTGACTCTGTACCGTAATACCCTGTATATAGCCTCCACATTGACTCTGTACCGTAATACCCTGTATATAGCCTCCACATTGACTCTGTACCGTAATACCCTGTATATAGCCTCCACATTGACTCTGTACCGTAATACCCTGTATATAGCCTCCACATTGACTCTGTACCGTAATACCCTGTATATAGCCTCCACATTGACTCTGTACCGTAATACCCTGTATATAGCCTCCACATTGACTCTGTACCGTAATACCCTGTATATAGCCTCCACATTGACTCTGTACCGTAATACCCTGTATATAGCCTCCACATTGACTCTGTACCGTAACACCCTGTATATAGCCTCCACATTGACTCTGTACCGTAATACCCTGTATATAGCCTCCACATTGACTCTGTACCGTAATACCCTGTATATAGCCTCCACATTGACTCTGTACCGTAATACCCTGTATATAGCCTCCACATTGACTCTGTACCGTACCCCCTGTATATAGCCTCCACATTGACTCTGTACCGTAATACCCTGTATATAGCCTCCACATTGACTCTGTACCGTAATACCCTGTATATAGCCTCCACATTGACTCTGTACCGTAATACCCTGTATATAGCCTCCACATTGACTCTGTACCGTAATACCCTGTATATAGCCTCCACATTGACTCTGTACCGTAATACCCTGTATATAGCCTCCACATTGACTCTGTACCGTAATACCCTGTATATAGCCTCCACATTGACTCTGTACCGTAATACCCTGTATATAGCCTCCACATTGACTCTGTACCGTAATACCCTGTATATAGCCTCCACATTGACTCTGTACCGTACCCCCTGTATATAGCCTCCACATTGACTCTGTACCGTAATACCCTGTATATAGCCTCCACATTGACTCTGTACCGTAATACCCTGTATATAGCCTCCACATTGACTCTGTACCGTAATACCCTGTATATAGCCTCCACATTGACTCTGTACCGTAATACCCTGTATATAGCCTCCACATTGACTCTGTACCGTACCCCCTGTATATAGCCTCCACATTGACTCTGTACCGTAATACCCTGTATATAGCCTCCACATTGACTCTGTACCGTAATACCCTGTATATAGCCTCCACATTGACTCTGTACCGTAATACCCTGTATATAGCCTCCACATTGACTCTGTACCCGTAATACCCTGTATATAGCCTCCACATTGACTCTGTACCCGTATACCCCCTGTATATAGCCTCCACATTGACTCTGTACCGTAATACCCTGTATATAGCCTCCACATTGACTCTGTACCGTAATACCCTGTATATAGCCTCCAAATTGACTCTGTACCGTAACCAACCCTGTATATAGCCTCCACATTGACTCTGTACCGTAATACCCTGTATATAGCCTCCACATTGACTCTGTACCGTAATACCCTGTATATAGCCTCCACATTGACTCTGTACCGTAATACCCTGTATATAGCCTCCACATTGACTCTGTACCGTAATACCCCTGTATATAGCCTCCACATTGACTCTGTACCGTAATACCCTGTATATAGCCTCCACATTGACTCTGTACCGTAATACCCTGTATATAGGCCTCCACATTGACTCTGTACCGTAAACCCCTGTATATAGCCTCCACATTGACTCTGTACCGTAATACCCCTGTATATAGCCTCCACATTGACTCTGTACCGTAATACCCTGTATATAGCCTCCACATTGACTCTGTACCGTAATACCCTGTATATAGCCTCCACATTGACTCTGTACCGTAATACCCTGTATATAGCCTCCACATTGACTCTGTACCGTAATACCCTGTATATAGCCTCCACATTGACTCTGTACCGTAATACCCTGTATATAGCCTCCACATTGACTCTGTACCGTAATACCCTGTATATAGCCTCCACATTGACTCTGTACCGTAATACCCTGTATATAGCCTCCACATTGACTCTGTACCGTAATACCCTGTATATAGCCTCCACATTGACTCTGTACCGTAATACCCTGTATATAGCCTCCACATTGACTCTGTACCGTAACACCCTGTATATAGCCTCCACATTGACTCTGTACCGTAATACCCTGTATATAGCCTCCACATTGACTCTGTACCGTAATACCCTGTATATAGCCTCCACATTGACTCTGTACCGTAATACCCTGTATATAGCCTCCACATTGACTCTGTACCGTAATACCCTGTATATAGCCTCCACATTGACTCTGTACCGTAATACCCTGTATATAGCCTCCACATTGACTCTGTACCGTAATACCCTGTATATAGCCTCCACATTGACTCTGTACCGTAACCCCTGTATATAGCCTCCACATTGACTCTGTACCGTAATACCCTGTATATAGCCTCCACATTGACTCTGTACCGTAATACCCTGTATATAGCCTCCACATTGACTCTGTACCGTAATACCCTGTATATAGCCTCCACATTGACTCTGTACCGTAATACCCTGTATATAAGCCTCCATTGACTCTGTACCGTAATACCCTGTATATAGCCTCCACATTGACTCTGTACCAGTAATAACCCTGTATATAGCTCCACATTGACTCTGTACCGTAATACCCTGTATATAGCCTCCACATTGACTCTGTACCGTAATACCCTGTATATAGCCTCCACATGACTCTGTACCGTAATACCCTGTATATAGCCCTCCACATTGACTCTGTACCGTATACCCTGTATATAGCCTCCACATTGACTCTGTACCGTAATACCCTGTATATAGCCTCCACATTGACTCTGTACCGTAACCCCTGTATATAGCCTCCACATTGACTCTGTACCGTAATACCCTGTATATAGCCTCCACATTGACTCTGTACCGTAATACCCTGTATATAGCCTCCACATTGACTCTGTACCGTAATACCCTGTATATAGCCTCCACATTGACTCTGTACCGTACCCCCCTGTATATAGCCTCCACATTGACTCTGTACCGTAATACCCTGTATATAGCCTCCACATTGACTCTGTACCGTAATACCCTGTATATAGCCTCCACATTGACTCTGTACCGTAATACCCTGTATATAGCCTCCACATTGACTCTGTACCGTAATACCCTGTATATAGCCTCCACATTGACTCTGTACCGTAATACCCTGTATATAGCCTCCACATTGACTCTGTACCGTAATACCCTGTATATAGCCTCCACATTGACTCTGTACCGTAATACCCTGTATATAGCCTCCACATTGACTCTGTACCGTAATACCCTGTATATAGCCTCCACATTGACTCTGTACCGTAATACCCTGTATATAGCCTCCACATTGACTCTGTACCGTAACCCCCTGTATATAGCCTCCACATTGACTCTGTACCGTAATACCCTGTATATAGCCTCCACATTGACTCTGTACCGTAATACCCTGTATATAGCCTCCACATTGACTCTGTACCGTAATACCCTGTATATAGCCTCCACATTGACTCTGTACCGTAATACCCTGTATATAGCCTCCACATTGACTCTGTACCGTAATACCCTGTATATAGCCTCCACATTGACTCTGTACCGTAATACCCTGTATATAGCCTCCACATTGACTCTGTACCGTAATACCCTGTATATAGCCTCCACATTGACTCTGTACCGTAATACCCTGTATATAGCCTCCACATTGACTCTGTACCGTAATACCCTGTATATAGCCTCCACATTGACTCTGTACCGTAATACCCTGTATATAGCCTCCACATTGACTCTGTACCGTAATACCCTGTATATAGCCTCCACATTGACTCTGTACCGTAATACCCTGTATATAGCCTCCACATTGACTCTGTACCGTAATACCCTGTATATAGCCTCCACATTGACTCTGTACCGTAATACCCTGTATATAGCCTCCACATTGACTCTGTACCGTAATACCCTGTATATAGCCTCCACATTGACTCTGTACCGTAATACCCTGTATATAGCCTCCACATTGACTCTGTACCGTAATACCCTGTATATAGCCTCCACATTGACTCTGTACCGTAATACCCTGTATATAGCCTCCACATTGACTCTGTACCGTAATACCCTGTATATAGCCTCCACATTGACTCTGTACCGTAATACCCTGTATATAGCCTCCACATTGACTCTGTACCGTAATACCCTGTATATAGCCTCCACATTGACTCTGTACCGTAATACCCTGTATATAGCCTCCACATTGACTCTGTACCGTAATACCCTGTATATAGCCTCCACATTGACTCTGTACCGTAATACCCTGTATATAGCCTCCACAATTGACTCTGTACCGTAATACCCTGTATATAGCCTCCACATTGACTCTGTACCGTAATACCCTGTATATAGCCTCCACATTGACTCTGTACCGTAATACCCTGTATATAGCCTCCACATGGACTCTGCCTATACCCTGTATATAGCCTCCACATTGACTCTGTACCGTAATACCCTGTATATAGCCTCCACATTGACTCTGTACCGTAATACCCTGTATATAGCCTCCACATTGACTCTGTACCGGTACCCCCTGTATATAGCCTCCACATTGACTCTGTACCGTAATACCCTGTATATAGCCTCCACATTGACTCTGTACCGTAATACCCTGTATATAGCCTCCACATTGACTCTGTACCGTAATACCCTGTATATAGCCTCCACATTGACTCTGTACCGTAATACCCTGTATATAGCCTCCACATTGACTCTGTACCGTAATACCCTGTATATAGCCTCCACATTGACTCTGTACCGTAATACCCTGTATATAGCCTCCACATTGACTCTGTAACCGTAATACCCTGTATATAGCCTCCACATTGACTCTGTACCGTAATACCCTGTATATAGCCTCCACATTGACTCTGTACCGTAATACCCTGTATATAGCCTCCACATTGACTCTGTACCGTAATACCCTGTATATAGCATCCACATTGACTCTGTACCGTAATACCCTGTATATAGCCTCCACATTGACTCTGTACCGTAATACCCTGTATATAGCCTCCACATTGACTCTGTACCGTAATACCCTGTATATAGCCTCCACATTGACTCTGTACCGTAATACCCTGTATATAGCCTCCACATTGACTCTGTACCGTAATACCCTGTATATAGCCTCCACATTGACTCTGTACCGTAATACCCTGTATATAGCCTCCACATTGACTCTGTACCGTAATACCCTGTATATAGCCTCCACTTGACTCTGTACCGTAATACCCTGTATATAGCCTCCACATTGACTCTGTACCGTAATACCCTGTATATAGCCTCCACATTGACTCTGTACGTAATACCCTGTATATAGCTCCACATTGACTCTGTACCGTAATACTCTGTAAGTAGCCCACATTGACTCTGTACCGTATACCCTGTATATAGCCTCCACATTGACTCTGTACCGTATACCCTGTATATAGCCTCCACATTGACTCTGTACCCGTAATACCCTGTATATAGCCTCCACATTGACTCTGTACCGTAATACCAACCCGTATATAGCCTCCACATTGACTCTGTACCGTAATACCCTGTATATAGCCTCCACATTGACTCTGTACCGTAATCACCCTGTATATAGCCTCCACATTGACTCTGTACCGTAATACCCTGTATATAGCCTCCACATTGACTCTGTACCGTAATACCCTGTATATAGCCTCCACATTGACTCTGTACCGTAATACCCTGTATATAGCCTCCACATTGACTCTGTACCGTAATACCCTGTATATAGCCTCCACATTGACTCTGTACCGTAATACCCTGTATATAGCCTCCACATTGACTCTGTACCGTAATACCCTGTATATAGCCTCCACATTGACTCTGTACCGTAATACCCTGTATATAGCCGCCACATTGACTCTGTAGGTACCAGTACTCACCCTGTATATAGCCTCCACAATTGACTCTGTACCGTAATACCCTGTCTATAGCCTCCACATTGACTCTGCCCCGTAAATAACCCTGTAGATAAGCCTCCCATTGACTCTGTACGTAACCCCCTGTATAGAGCCTCCCACAGTGACTCTGGTACCGTAATATACCCTGTACAGGCCCTCCACAATTGACCTCTGTAACTGGTAATCCCTGTATATAGCCTCCACATTGACTCTGTACGTAATACCCTGTAATATAGCCAAGCCTCCACATTGACTTCTGTACCGTAATACCCTGTATATAGCCTCCACATTGAACTCTGTACCGTAATAACCTGTTATAGCCGCCACATTGACTCTGTACCGTAATACCCCTGGAGATGAGCCCTCACATTGACTCTGTACCGTAATACCCTGTATATATGCCTCCACAGTTGACTCTAGTACCGTAAGTAACCCTGTATATTAGCCTCCACATTGACTCGGTAACGTATACCCTGTATAGAGTCCTCCACATTGACTCTGTACCGTAATACCCTGTATATAGCCTCCACATTGACTTCTGTACCGTAAGACCCTGTATATAGCCTTCCACATTGACTCTGTAAACAGTAATACCCTGTATATAGCCTCCACATTGACTCTGTACCGTAATACCCTGTATATAGCCTCCACATTGACTCTGTACCGTAATAACCCTGTATATAGCCTCCACATTGACTCTGTACCGTAATACCCTGTATATAGCCTCCACATTGACTCTGTACCGTAATACCCTGTATATAGCCTCCACATTGACTCTGTACCGTAATACCCTGTATATAGCCTCCACATTGACTCTGTACCGTAATACCCTGTATATAGCCTCCACATGACTCTGTACCGTAATACCCTGTATATAGCCTCCACATTGACTCTGTACCGTAATACCCTGTATATAGCCTCCACATTGACTCTGTACCGTAATACCCTGTATATAGCCTCCACATTGACTCTGTACCGTAATACCCTGTATATAGCCTCCACATTGACTCTGTACCGTAATACCCTGTATATAGCCTCCACATGACTCTGTACCGTAATACCCTGTATATAGCCTCCACATTGACTCTGTACCGTAATACCCTGTATATAGCCTCCACATTGACTCTGTACCGTAATACCCTGTATATAGCCTCCACATTGACTCTGTACCGTAATACCCTGTATATAGCCTCCACATTGACTCTGTAACCGTAATACCCTGTATATAGCCTCCACATTGACTCTGTACCGTAATACCCTGTATATAGCCTCCACATTGACTCTGTACCGTAATACCCTGTATATAGCCTCCACATTGACTCTGTACCGTAATACCCTGTATATAGCCTCCACATTGACTCTGTACCGTAATACCCTGTATATAGCCTCCACATTGACTCTGTACCGTAATACCCTGTATATAGTCCTCCACATTGACTCTGTACCGTAATACCCTGTATATAGCCTCCACATTGACTCTGTACCGTAATACCCTGTATATAGCCTCCACATTGACTCTGTACCGTAATACCCCTGTATATAGCCTCCACATTGACTCTGTACCGTAATACCCTGTATATAGCCTCCACATTGACTCTGTACCGTAATACCCTGTATATAGCCTCCACATTGACTCTGTACCGTAATACCCTGTATTAGCCTCCACATTGACTCTGTACCGTAATACCCTGTATATTAGCCTCCACATTGACTCTGTACCGGTACCCCTGTATATAGCCTCCACATTGACTCTGTACCGTATACCCTGTTATATAGCCTCCACATTGACTCTGTACCGTAATACCCTGTATACAGCCTCCACATTGACTCTGTACCGTAATACCCTGTATATAGCCTCCACATTGACTCTGTACCGTAATACCCTGTATATAGCCTCCACATTGACTCTGTACCGTAATACCCTGTATATAGCCTCCACATTGACTCTGTACCGTAATACCCTGTATATAGCCTCCACATTGACTCATGTACCGTAATACCCTGTATATAGCCTCCACATTGACTCTGTACCGTAATACCCTGTATATAGCCTCCACATTGACTCTGTACCGTAATACCCTGTATATAGCCTCCACATTGACTCTGTACCGTAATACCCTGTATATAGCCTCCACATTGACTCTGTACCGTAATACCCTGTATATAGCCTCCACATTGACTCTGTACCGTAATACCCTGTATATAGCCTCCACATTGACTCTGTACCGTAATACCCTGTATATAGCCTCCACATTGACTCTGTACCGGTACCCCCTGTATATAGCCTCCACATTGACTCAGTACCGTAATACCCTGTATATAACCTCCACATTGACTCTGTACCGTAATACCCTGTATATAGCCTCCACATTGACTCAGTACCGTAATACCCTGTATATAGCCTCCACATTGACTCTGTACCGTAATACCCTGTATATAGCCTCCACATTGACTCTGTACCGTAATACTCTGTATATAGCCTCCACATTGACTCTGTACCATAATACCCTGTATATAGCCTCCACATTGACTCTGTACCGTAATACCCTGTATATAGCCTCCACATTGACTCTGTACCGTAATACCCTGTATATAGCCTCCACATTGACTCTGTACCGTAATACCCTGTATATAGCCTCCACATTGACTCTGTACCGTAACTCCCTGTATATAGCCTCCACATTGACTCTGTACCGTAATACCCTGTATATAGCCTCCACATTGACTCTGTACCGTAATACCCTGTATATAGCCTCCACATTGACTCTGTACCGTAACACCCTGTATATAGCCTCCACATTGACTCTGTACCGTAACTCCCTGTATATAGCCTCCACATTGACTCTGTACCGTAATACCCTGTATATAGCCTCCACATTGACTCTGTACCGTAACACCCTGTATATAGCCTCCACATTGACTCTGTACCGTAACTCCCTGTATATAGCCTCCACATTGACTCTGTACCGTAATACTCTGTATATAGCCTCCACATTGACTCTGTACCGTAATACTCTGTATATAGTCTCCACATTGACTCTGTACCGTAATACTCTGTATATAGCCTCCACATTGACTCTGTACCGTAACACCCTGTATATAGCCTCCACATTGACTCTGTACCGTAATACCCTGTATATAGCCTCCACATTGACTCTGTACCGTAATACTCTGTATATAGTCTCGCTATTGTTATTTCACTACTGCTGTTTAATTTTTTGACTTAACACTTATTTTTAACTTCTTAAATCTGCAGTGTTGGTTAAGGGGTTGTAAGTCAGCATTTCACTGTTAAAGTCTACACCTGTTGTATTCGGCGTACGTGACTCATAAAGTTGATTTGATTTGCTCAATTTTTTACACCAATCAGCAACTGAGGTGTCTGACAAGCTCCTTTGAAGAGGTGTGTCTCCATCCTTCTGTATTCACAGTGTATAGTGTGTATCAGACAGACAACACCAAAAAACCAACAACTCTATTTAATTATGCGAAGACAGACGTTCTCCTGTGTCAGTGACATCAGGCAGATGACAAATCCTTTCCTCTCTCCAGCAGACAGTCTCACCGGAGGGCCTTAACACGATAGGAACAGACACACCCTTCTCCCTCTGTGTGTCTCACCTAGTCAAAACAGACACACCCTTCTCCGTGTCACCTAGTCTACACACTGCACAAAGCCCCATGACGAGTCTGCGGTCCTACAGAATACATGTGGAACCTGCTGAAGCAAGGTCACAAAATGGTTTTACAATTGAGGCCTCGTTATGTCTCAGCGTTTGACAGAGACGCTCTGCACTAAGTAACATGTTCACCCGGTAACCTTAAAAACAACACCTTACTAAACAAAGGGGGACTTGTATGGTAATTTATACTGTACTGTGCATTACACCTATGGAGGCCATTGGTGACATTTTAAAATGTATGTATTTCAGTCCTTGACTGAATGTGGACCCCAGGAAGAGTAGCTGAGGCTTTAGCAGGAGCTAATGGGGCAGCCATACTGGTCTATTGGTATAAACAGCTCTGTCTGTCTGTCTGTCTGTCACAGAGAGACTCATCAGCAGGCAGAGCATGCAGGCATCCCAAATGGCACCCTATTCCCTATTTAGTGCACTACTGTTAATCAGAGCACTATTGCCTATTTAGTGCACTACTGTTGACCGGGGCACATAAAGCTCTGTAGTGCACTATAGAATGAATCACTTGTGACGAAACAGAGACAGGCACCGTGGCTGAGGGGTTGAGCAGACAGACAGGCACCGTGGCTGAGGGCTTGAGCAGACAGACAGGCACCGTGGCTGAGGCTTGAGCAGACAGACAGGCACCGTGGCTGAGGGCTTGAGCAGACAGACAGGCACCGTGGCTGAGGGCTTGAGCAGACAGACAGGCACCGTGGCTGAGGGCTTGAGCAGACAGACAGGCACCGTGGCTGAGGGGTTGAGCAAGACAGACAGGCACCGTGGCTGAGGGCTTGAGCAGACAGACAGGCACTGTGGCTGAGGGCTTGAGCAGACAGACAGGCACCGTGGCTGAGGGCTTGAGCAGACAGACAGGCACCGTGGCTGAGGGCTTGAGCAGACAGACAGCCACCGTGGCTGAGGGCTTGAGCAGACAGACAGGCACCGTGGCTGAGGGCTTGAGCAGACAGACAGGCACCGTGGCTGAGGGCTTGAGCAGACAGACAGGCACCGTGGCTGAGGGCTTGAGCAGACAGACAGGCACCGTGGCTGAGGGCTTGAGCAGACAGACAGGCACCGTGGCTGAGGGCTTGAGCAGACAGACAGGCACCGTGGCTGAGGGCTTGAGCAGACAGACAGGCACCGTGGCTGAGGGCTTGAGCAGACAGACAGGCACCGTGGCTGAGGGCTTGAGCAGACAGACAGGCACCGTGGCTGAGGGCTTGAGCAGACAGACAAGCACCGTGGCTGAGGGCTTGAGCAGACAGACAAGCACCGTGGCTGAGGGCTTGAGCAGACAGGCACCGTAGCTGAGGGCTTGAGCAGACAGACAGGCACCATGGCTGAGGGGTTGAGCAGACAGACAGGCACCGTGGCTGAGGGCTTGAGCAGACAGACAGGCACCGTGGCTGAGGGCTGGGGGGGGGAGGGTGACAGGAGAAACACAGCAACTTCTGCTGCTTCATAAAAGTCTCATTAATAATGATGAGGGAGGAGGAGCTACAATTCACCTCCATAAAAGTCTCATTAATAATGATGAGGGAGGAGGAGCTACAATTCACCTTCATAAAAGTCTCATTAATAATGATGAGGGAGGAGGAGCTACAATTCACCTCCATAAAAGTCTCATTAATAATGATGAGGGAGGAGGAGCTACAATTCACCTTCATAAAAGTCTCATTAATAATGATGAGGGAGGAGGAGCTACAATTCACCTTCACAAAAGTCTCATTAATAATGATGAGGGAGGAGGAGCTACAATTCACCTTCATAAAAGTCTCATTGGGGCGGTAGCGTAGCAGCCCAGTGGGGGGGGGGGGGGGTGATACTCTCAAGTGAATGTCTTTAAAGCGATGCAGTTCTGCTAGGAGCAAACCAAACCAAGTATACCTAGTACCTTTAGGGAGCACGGGGCACAGAACCAGGCTCTCTGACAGATATCTGTCTCGCCGTATAACCAGCTACCCACCACCACACACAGAGCCCTTCTGCCGGGTTGGGGCTCCACCTTCTCCCCCTGGCTGAGAGGTAAGGCCCCTGGACCAGGTCAGAAGGTTGGCCATGTGGCATCAGTAGGAGGTGGACCAGTCAAGACAGAGGGCAGCACATGGTCTCACTGTCAGATATCTGTCTCTCCGTATAACCAGCTACCCCACCCCACCACCACCACCACACACAGAGCCCTTCTGACAGAGGGCAGCACATGGTCTCACTGTCAGCGACACACTGTACTGCTGCTGCTGCTGTCTGTCCATCCGTTTCCCTCTTGGATACATTTCATGCAGGATTATAATGGGGAATATGGTGAGTAGTCTATTATTTAGGATTATAATGGGGAATATAGTGAGGAGTCTATTATACTGGGGAATATAGTGAGTAGTCTATTATAATGGGGAATATAGTGAGTAGTCTATTATTTAGGATTATAATGGGGAATATAGTGAGTAGTCTATTATTTAGGATTATAATGGGGAATATAGTGAGAAGTGATAAATCATTGATAATAATCGAGAAAAAAGGGGGGATCGTAGTTTGATTAAAAACCTGTTAAACCCTTTATAATGGTTGGTGTCTCAAAATCGTGTGACAAAACATAACTTTTCTTGCGTGTTGAGAGAGAGCAAGAGAGATTATGAGAAAGCAGAAAGATAACTATTTGACACAGGATAGAATTAACCAAAAAAACACACATTGTCCCAACACAGAGAGGACACAGTGGCAGAAAACCTGACCACTGTGACTGACCCAAACATAAGGAAAGCTTTCACTATGTACAGACTCAGTGGGCATAGCCTTGGGTCAGTCACACTGGCTCTCAAGAGAAGACAGGCTATGTGCTCACTGCCCACAAAATGAGGTGGAAACTGAGCTGACCATATTATAGACACATATTTCCCTCAGATTACACAGAAAACAAACCCGATTTTGATAAACTCCCATTTGGGTGTAATTCCACTGTGTGCATCACAGAGAGATCAGGTGGAATACCAGTGTGACATCACAGAGAGATCAGGTGAAATACCACAGTGTGACGTCACAACAGGAAGGTGTGTGACCTGTTGCCACAAGAAAAGGGCAACCAGTGAAGAACAAACACAATTGTAAATACAACCCATATTTATGTTGATTTATTATCCGTTTTGTACTTTAACTATTTGCACATCATTACAACACTGTATATAGACATAATATGACATTTTAAATATCTTTATTCTTTTGGAACTTCTGTGAGTGTAATGTTGACTGTTAATTGTTTATTGTTTATTTCCCTTTAGTTTAATATCTATTTAACTTGCTTTGGTTTTAGACCCCATCATAGCACTGAGACTGCACTTGTGAAGGTGGTAAATTATGCTTCTTACAAAGCATGTGAGAGATGGAATCTAAAGCGGGGATCCAGAGGATCACATTGCATGATTTTTGAGTAGTTAATTTGCATTTTATTGCATTACATAAGTCTTTGATACATCAGAAAAGCATAACTTAATATTTGGTACAGAAACCTTTGTTTGCAATTACAGAGACCAAAGTCTAGAACCAGATAGGACAACCGCCAACACAAAACACTGCAAGTTCTTTTTAAAGATCCTTACTGTCATTTTATTTTTTGTCATTTTAAATAGATTTCTAAGTCTTTTTGTAAATGAT
The DNA here is from genome assembly GCF_002021735.2 of Oncorhynchus kisutch. NCBI lineage: Eukaryota > Metazoa > Chordata > Actinopteri > Salmoniformes > Salmonidae > Oncorhynchus > Oncorhynchus kisutch. The sequence continues at coordinate 50,760,628 of NC_034199.2, forward strand.
TGTCTCTGTGAATGGTTTGTCCTCTGACAAATCAACTGCAAATTTCAGTGTTCCTCAAGGTTCCGTTTTAGGACCACTATTGTTTTCACTATATATTTTACCTCTTGGGGATGTCATTCGAAAACATAATGTTAACTTTCACTGCTATGCGGATGACACAGAGCTGTGCATTTCAATGAAACATGGTGAAGTCCCAAAATTGCCCTCGCGTTGTGTTTCAGACATAAGGAAGTGGATGGCTGCAAACTTTCTACTTTTAAACTCGGACAGAACAGAGATGCTTGTTCTAGGTTCCAAGAAACAAAGAGATCTTCTGTTGAATCTGACAATTAATCTTAATGGTTGTACAGTCGTCTCAAATAAAACTGTGAAGGACCTCGGCGTTACTCTGGACCCTGATCTCTCTTTTGACGAACATATCAAGACTGTTTCAAGGACAGCTTTTTTCCATCTACGTAACATTGCAAAAATCAGAAACTTTCTGTCCAAAAATTATGCTGAAAAATTTATCCATGCTTTTGTCACTTCTAGGTTAGACTATTGCAATGCTCTACTTTCCGGCTACCCGGATAAAGCACTAAATAAACTTCAGTTAGTGCTAAACACGGCTGCTAGAATCCTGACTAGAACCAATATTTGATCATATTACTCCAGTGCTAGCCTCCCTACACTGGCTTCCTGTCAAGGCAAGGGCTGATTTCAAGGTTTTACTGCTAACCTATAAAGCATTACATGGGCTTGCTCCTACCTATCGCTCTGATTTGGTCCTGCCGTACATACCTACACGTACGCTACAGTCACAAGATGCAGGCCTCCTAATTGTCCCTAGAATTTCTAAGCAAACATTGGAGGCAGGGCTTTCTCCTATAGAGCTCAATTTTTATGGAATGGTCTGCCTACCCATGTCAGAGACGCAAACTCGGTCTCAACCTTTAAGTCTTTACTGAAGACTCATCTCTTCAGACTCATGTCTTCAGTGGGTCATATGATTGAGTGTAGTCTGGCCCAGGAGTGTGAAGGTGAACAGAAAGGCTCTGGAGCAACGAACCGCCCTTGCTGTCTCTGCCTGGCCGGTTCCCCTCTCTCCACTGGGACTCTCTGCCTCTAACCCTATTACAGGGGCTGAGTCACTGGCTTACTGGTGCTCTTTCATGCCGTCCCTAGGAGGGGTGCGTCACTTGAGTGGGTTGAGTCACTGATGTGATCTTCCTGTCTGGGTTGGCGCCCCCCCCTTGGGTTGTGCCGTGGCGGAGATCTTTGTGGGCTATTCTCGGCCTTGTCTCAGGATGGTAAGTTGGTGGTTGAGGATATCCCTCTAGTGGTGTGGGGGCTGTGCTTTGGCAAAGTGGGTGGGGTTATATCCTTCCTGTTTGGCCCTGTATCATCGGATGGGGCCACAGTGTCTCCTGACCCCTCCTGTCTCAGCCTCCAGTATTTATGCTGCAGTAGTTTATGTGTCGGGGTCAGTCTGTTATATCTGGAGCTTTCCTCCTGCCTTATCCAGTGTCCTGTGTGAATTTATGTACGCTCCCTCTAATTCTCTCTTTTTCTTTCTCCCTCTCGGAGGACTTGAGCCCTAGGACCATGCCTCAGGACTACCTGGCCTGATGACTCCTTGCTGTCCCCAGTCCACATGGCCGTGCTGCTGCTCCAGTTTCAACTGTTCTGCCTGCGGCTATGGAACCCTGACCTGTTCACTGGACGTGCTACCTGCCCCAGACCTGCTGTTTTCAACTCTCTAGAGACAGCAGGAGCGGTAGAGATACTCTCAATGATCGGCTATGAAAAGCCAACTGACATTTACTCCTGAGGTGCTGACCTTTTTGCTCCCTCGACAACCACTGTGATTATTATTATTTGACCCTGCTGGTCATCTATGAACGTTTGAACATCTTGGCCATGTTGTTATAATCTCCACCCGGCACAGCCAGAAGAGGACTACCACCCCTCAGAGCCTGGTTCCTCTCTAAGTTTCTTCCTAGGTTCAGGCCTTGCATTGCTTGCTGTTTGGGGTTTTAGGCTGGGTTTCTGTACAGCACTTTGTGACATCAGCTGATGTAAAAAGGGCTTTATAATTTTTTGTATTGATTTAAATAAATTGGATTTGGCCAAATTTGATACCAATAAAGCCCTTAAATTGAAATTGAATTGAATTGAGAGAGAGACGGGGTGAGAGGAGAAAGGAGGGGGAGAGAGACTGCATCCATCAGACACCTTACTCTGTGGAGGTGACAGTGTGACGGTTGGAGGCGCTGGCCAGTGGAAGAGTTGACCCAGCAGGGTAGGAGGACGGGTCAACAACACTACAGTCTGCCCTCTCCCGTCAACAACACTACAGTCTGCCCTCTCCCGTAAACAACACTACAGTCTGCCCTCTCCCATCAACAACACTACAGTCTGCCCTCTCCCATCAACAACACTACAGTCTGCCCTCTCCTGTCAACAACACTCCAGTCTGCCCTCTCCTGTCAACAACACTACAGTCTGCCCTCTCCCGTCAACAACACTACAGTCTGCCCTCTCCCGTCAACAACACTACAGTCTGCCCTCTCCTGTCAATAACACTACAGTCTGCCCTCTCCTGTCAACAACACTACAGTCTGCCCTCTCCTGTCAACAACACTCCAGTCTGCCCTCTCCTGTCAACAACACTACAGTCTGCCCTCTCCTGTCAACAACACTACAGTCTGCCCTCTCCTGTCAACAACACTACAGTCTGCCCTCTCCTGTCAACATTAGACTTTCCGTGAGCCCTAATGATTGTGCCATTATCAAATGCATATGATAGATTATAGACTACCGTACATGACGCACAACAGAAAAACATAAAAGCCAATAGATGTAACTATGCTCTCTGGGGTAAATAAACAGAAGAGGCTCCAGGAGTCTTTTGGAATGTATTAGTCTAAGGTATTATATGGTCCTTGTTCAAACCACGAAGCTGGGAGAGATGCTTCCTTCCTTTAAATAGTTCAATGAAATACATTTAGTTGTCCTTATCGTCATCACTGTAATGACATGCTTGAATAACATAGGACTAGAATAAGACGTAGACGGCTGAACACGGCCTTCAGAATGGTTATGGGTCTGAATGGTTATGGGTCTGAATGGTTATGGGTCTGAATGGTTATGGGTCTGAATGGTTATGGGTCTGAATTAATAACTGCTATAGTCTACCACCATCTGAATGGTTATGGGTCTGAATTAATAACTGCTATAGTCTACCACCATCTGAATGGTTATGGGTCTGAATTAATAACTGCTATAGTCTACCACCATCTGAATGGTTATGGGTCTGAATTAATACCTGCTATAGTCTACCACCATCTGAATGGTTATGGGTCTGAATTAATAACTGCTATAGTCTACCACCATCTGAATGGTTATGGGTCTGAATTAATAACTGCTATAGTCTACCACCATCTGAATGGTTATGGGTCTGAATGGTTATGGGTCTGAATTAATACCTGCTATAGTCTACCACCATCTGAATGGTTATGGGTCTGAATTAATACCTGCTATAGTCTACCACCATCTGAATGGTTATGGGTCTGAATTAATACCTGCTATAGTCTACCACCATCTGAATGGTTATGGGTCTGAATTAATAACTGCTATAGTCTACCACCATCTGAATGGTTATGGGTCTGAATTAATACCTGCTATAGTCTACCACCATCTGAATGGTTATGGGTCTGAATTAATACCTGCTATAGTCTACCACCATCTGAATGGTTATGGGTCTGAATGGTTATGGATCTGAATTAATACCTGCTATAGTCTACCACCATCTGAATGGTTATGGGTCTGAATTAATAACTGCTATAGTCTACCACCATCTGAATGGTTATGGGTCTGAATTAATACCTGCTATAGTCTACCACCATCTGAATGGTTATGGGTCTGAATTAATACCTGCTATAGTCTACCACCATCTGAATGGTTATGGGTCTGAATGGTTATGGGTCTGAATTAATACCTGCTATAGTCTACCACCATCTGAATGGTTATGGGTCTGAATGGTTATGGGTCTGAATGGTTATGGGTCTGAATTAATACCTGCTATAGTCTACCACCATCTGAATGGTTATGGGTCTGAATGGTTATGGGTCTGAATTAATACCTGCTATAGTCTACCACCATCTGAATGGTTATGGGTCTGAATTAATAACTGCTATAGTCTACCACCATCTGAATGGTTATGGGTCTGAATTAATAACTGCTATAGTCTACCACCATCTGAATGGTTATGGGTCTGAATTAATAACTGCTATAGCCTACCACCATCTGAATGGTTATGAGTCTGAATTAATACCTGCTATAGTCTACCACCATCTGAATGGTTATGGGTCTGAATGGTTATGGGTCTGAATGGTTATGGGTCTGAATGGTTATGGGTCTGAATTAATACCTGCTATAGTCTACCACCATCTGAATGGTTATGGGTCTGAATTAATACCTGCTATAGTCTACCACCATCTGAATGGTTATGGGTCTGAATTAATAACTGCTATAGTCTACCACCATCTGAATGGTTATGGGTCTGAATTAATACCTGCTATAGTCTACCACCATCTGAATGGTTATGGGTCTGAATTAATACCTGCTATAGTCTAGCACCATCTGAATGGTTATGGGTCTGAATTAATACCTGCTATAGTCTACCACCATCTGAATGGTTATGGGTCTGAATTAATAACTGCTATAGTCTACCACCATCTGAATGGTTATGGGTCTGAATTAATAACTGCTATAGTCTACCACCATCTGAATGGTTATGGGTCTGAATGGTTATGAGCCTGAATTAATAACTGCTATAGTCTACCACCATCTGAATGGTTATGAGTCTGAATTAATAACTGTTATAGTCTACCACCATCTGAATGGTTATGGGTCTGAATGGTTATGGGTCTGAATTAATAACTGCTATAGTCTACCACCATCTGAATGGTTATGGGTCTGAATTAATAACTGCTATAGTCTACCACCATCTGAATGGTTATGGGTCTGAATTAATAACTGCTATAGTCTACCACCATCTGAATGGTTATGGGTCTGAATTAATGACTGCTACAGCCTACCACCATCTGAATGGTTATGGGTCTGAATTAATACCTGCTATAGTCTACCACCATCTGAATGGTTATGGGTCTGAACGGTTATGGGTCTGAATGGTTATGGGTCTGAATGGTTATGGGTCTGAATGGTTATGGGTCTGAATTAATACCTGCTATAGCCTACCACCATCTGAATGGTTATGGGTCTGAATTAATACCTGCTATAGTCTACCACCATCTGAATGGTTATGGGTCTGAATGGTTATGGGTCTGAATTAATACCTGCTATAGTCTACCACCATCTGAATGGTTATGGGTCTGAATTAATAACTGCTATAGTCTACCACCATCTGAATGGTTATGGGTCTGAATTAATAACTGCTATAGTCTACCACCATCTGAATGGTTATGGGTCTGAATTAATAACTGCTATAGCCTACCACCATCTGAATGGTTATGAGTCTGAATTAATACCTGCTATAGTCTACCACCATCTGAATGGTTATGGGTCTGAATGGTTATGGGTCTGAATGGTTATGGGTCTGAATGGTTATGGGTCTGAATGGTTATGGGTCTGAATTAATACCTGCTATAGTCTACCACCATCTGAATGGTTATGGGTCTGAATTAATACCTGCTATAGTCTACCACCATCTGAATGGTTATGGGTCTGAATTAATAACTGCTATAGTCTACCACCATCTGAATGGTTATGGGTCTGAATTAATACCTGCTATAGTCTACCACCATCTGAATGGTTATGGGTCTGAATTAATACCTGCTATAGTCTAGCACCATCTGAATGGTTATGGGTCTGAATTAATACCTGCTATAGTCTACCACCATCTGAATGGTTATGGGTCTGAATTAATAACTGCTATAGTCTACCACCATCTGAATGGTTATGGGTCTGAATTAATAACTGCTATAGTCTACCACCATCTGAATGGTTATGGGTCTGAATGGTTATGAGTCTGAATTAATGACTGCTACAGCCTACCACCATCTGAATGGTTATGGGTCTGAATTAATAACTGCTATAGTCTACCACCATCTGAATGGTTATGGGTCTGAATGGTTATGAGTCTGAATTAATGACTGCTACAGCCTACCACCATCTGAACGGTTATGGGTCTGAATGGTTATGGGTCTGAATGGTTATGGGTCTGAATGGTTATGGGTCTGAATTAATACCTGCTATAGCCTACCACCATCTGAATGGTTATGGGTCTGAATTAATACCTGCTATAGTCTACCACCATCTGAATGGTTATGGGTCTGAATGGTTATGGGTCTGAATTAATACCTGCTATAGTCTACCACCATCTGAATGGTTATGGGTCTGAATTAATAACTGCTATAGTCTACCACCATCTGAATGGTTATGGGTCTGAATTAATAACTGCTATAGTCTACCACCATCTGAATGGTTATGGGTCTGAATTAATAACTGCTATAGCCTACCACCATCTGAATGGTTATGAGTCTGAATTAATACCTGCTATAGTCTACCACCATCTGAATGGTTATGGGTCTGAATGGTTATGGGTCTGAATGGTTATGGGTCTGAATGGTTATGGGTCTGAATGGTTATGGGTCTGAATTAATACCTGCTATAGTCTACCACCATCTGAATGGTTATGGGTCTGAATTAATACCTGCTATAGTCTACCACCATCTGAATGGTTATGGGTCTGAATTAATAACTGCTATAGTCTACCACCATCTGAATGGTTATGGGTCTGAATTAATACCTGCTATAGTCTACCACCATCTGAATGGTTATGGGTCTGAATTAATACCTGCTATAGTCTAGCACCATCTGAATGGTTATGGGTCTGAATTAATACCTGCTATAGTCTACCACCATCTGAATGGTTATGGGTCTGAATTAATAACTGCTATAGTCTACCACCATCTGAATGGTTATGGGTCTGAATTAATAACTGCTATAGTCTACCACCATCTGAATGGTTATGGGTCTGAATGGTTATGAGTCTGAATTAATAACTGCTATAGTCTACCACCATCTGAATGGTTATGAGTCTGAATTAATAACTGTTATAGTCTACCACCATCTGAATGGTTATGGGTCTGAATGGTTATGGGTCTGAATGGTTATGGGTCTGAATGGTTATGGGTCTGAATGGTTATGGGTCTGAATGGTTATGGGTCTGAATGGTTATGGGTCTGAATGGTTATGGGTCTGAATTAATACCTGCTATAGTCTACCACCATCTGAATGGTTATGGGTCTGAATGGTTATGGGTCTGAATTAATACCTGCTATAGTCTACCACCATCTGAATGGTTATGGGTCTGAATGGTTATGGGTCTGAATTAATACCTGCTATAGTCTACCACCATCTGAATGGTTATGGGTCTGAATGGTTATGGGTCTGAATGGTTATGGGTCTGAATTAATACCTGCTATAGTCTACCACCATCTGAATGGTTATGGGTCTGAATTAATACCTGCTATAGTCTACCACCATCTGAATGGTTATGGGTCTGAATTAATACCTGTTATAGTCTACCACCATCTGAATGGTTATGGGTCTGAATTAATAACTGCTATAGTCTACCACCATCTGAATGGTTATGGGTCTGAATTAATACCTGCTATAGTCTACCACCATCTGAATGGTTATGGGTCTGAATGGTTATGGGTCTGAATTAATACCTGCTATAGTCTACCACCATCTGAATGGTTATGGGTCTGAATTAATACCTGCTATAGTCTACCACCATCTGAATGGTTATGGGTCTGAATGGTTATGGGTCTGAATGGTTATGGGTCTGAATTAATACCTGCTATAGTCTACCACCATCTGAATGGTTATGGGTCTGAATTAATACCTGCTATAGTCTACCACCATCTGAATGGTTATGGGTCTGAATTAATACCTGTTATAGTCTACCACCATCTGAATGGTTATGGGTCTGAATTAATAACTGCTATAGTCTACCACCATCTGAATGGTTATGGGTCTGAATTAATAACTGCTATAGTCTACCACCATCTGAATGGTTATGGGTCTGAATGGTTATGGGTCTGAATTAATACCTGCTATAGTCTACCACCATCTGAATGGTTATGGGTCTGAATTAATACCTGCTATAGTCTACCACCATCTGAATGGTTATGGGTCTGAATTAATAACTGCTATAGTCTACCACCATCTGAATGGTTATGGGTCTGAATGGTTATGGGTCTGAATTAATACCTGCTATAGTCTACCACCATCTGAATGGTTATGGGTCTGAATTAATACCTGCTATAGTCTACCACCATCTGAATGGTTATGGGTCTGAATTAATACCTGCTATAGTCTACCACCATCTGAATGGTTATGGGTCTGAATGGTTATGGGTCTGAATGGTTATGGGTCTGAATGGTTATGGGTCTGAATGGTTATGGGTCTGAATTAATACCTGCTATAGTCTACCACCATCTGAATGGTTATGGGTCTGAATTAATACCTGTTATAGTCTACCACCATCTGAATGGTTATGGGTCTGAATGGTTATGGGTCTGAATTAATACCTGCTATAGTCTACCACCATCTGAATGGTTATGGGTCTGAATTAATAACTGCTATAGTCTACCACCATCTGAATGGTTATGGGTCTGAATTAATACCTGCTATAGTCTACCACCATCTGAATGGTTATGGGTCTGAATTAATAACTGCTATAGTCTACCACCATCTGAATGGTTATGGGTCTGAATGGTTATGGGTCTGAATGGTTATGGGTCTGAATTAATACCTGCTATAGTCTACCACCATCTGAATGGTTATGGGTCTGAATTAATACCTGCTATAGTCTACCACCATCTGAATGGTTATGGGTCTGAATGGTTATGGGTCTGAATTAATACCTGCTATAGTCTACCACCATCTGAATGGTTATGGGTCTGAATTAATACCTGCTATAGTCTACCACCATCTGAATGGTTATGGGTCTGAATTAATACCTGCTATAGTCTACCACCATCTGAATGGTTATGGGTCTGAATGGTTATGGGTCTGAATTAATACCTGCTATAGTCTACCACCATCTGAATGGTTATGGGTCTGAATTAATAACTGCTATAGTCTACCACCATCTGAATGGTTATGGGTCTGAATTAATACCTGCTATAGTCTACCACCATCTGAATGGTTATGGGTCTGAATTAATAACTGCTATAGTCTACCACCATCTGAATGGTTATGGGTCTGAATTAATACCTGCTATAGTCTACCACCATCTGAATGGTTATGGGTCTGAATTAATAACTGCTATAGTCTACCACCATCTGAATGGTTATGGGTCTGAATGGTTATGGGTCTGAATTAATACCTGCTATAGTCTACCACCATCTGAATGGTTATGGGTCTGAATGGTTATGGGTCTGAATGGTTATGGGTCTGAATTAATAACTGCTATAGTCTACCACCATCTGAATGGTTATGGGTCTGAATGGTTATGGGTCTGAATTAATACCTGCTATAGTCTACCACCATCTGAATGGTTATGGGTCTGAATTAATACCTGCTATAGTCTACCACCATCTGAATGGTTATGGGTCTGAATGGTTATGGGTCTGAATTAATAACTGCTATAGTCTACCACCATCTGAATGGTTATGGGTCTGAATTAATAACTGCTATAGTCTACCACCATCTGAATGGTTATGGGTCTGAATTAATAACTGCTATAGTCTACCACCATCTGAATGGTTATGGGTCTGAATTAATACCTGCTATAGTCTACCAACATCTGAATGGTTATGGGTCTGAATTAATACCTGCTATAGTCTACCACCATCTGAATGGTTATGGGTCTGAATTAATACCTGCTATAGTCTACCACCATCTGAATGGTTATGGGTCTGAATGGTTATGGGTCTGAATTAATAACTGCTATAGTCTACCACCATCTGAATGGTTATGGGTCTGAATTAATAACTGCTATAGTCTACCACCATCTGAATGGTTATGGGTCTGAATTAATAACTGCTATAGTCTACCACCATCTGAATGGTTATGGGTCTGAATTAATAACTGCTATAGTCTACCACCATCTGAATGGTTATGGGTCTGAATTAATACCTGCTATAGTCTACCACCATCTGAATGGTTATGGGTCTGAATTAATAACTGCTATAGTCTACCACCATCTGAATGGTTATGGGTCTGAATTAATAACTGCTATAGTCTACCACCATCTGAATGGTTATGGGTCTGAATTAATAACTGCTATAGTCTACCACCATCTGAATGGTTATGGGTCTGAATTAATAACTGCTATAGTCTACCACCATCTGAATGGTTATGGGTCTGAATGGTTATGGGTCTGAATGGTTATGGGTCTGAATTAATACCTGCTATAGTCTACCACCATCTGAATGGTTATGGGTCTGAATTAATACCTGCTATAGTCTAGCACCATCTGAATGGTTATGGGTCTGAATGGTTATGGGTCTGAATTAATACCTGCTATAGTCTACCACCATCTGAATGGTTATGGGTCTGAATTAATACCTGCTATAGTCTACCACCATCTGAATGGTTATGGGTCTGAATTAATACCTGCTATAGTCTAGCACCATCTGAATGGTTATGGGTCTGAATTAATAACTGCTATAGTCTACCACCATCTGAATGGTTATGGGTCTGAATTAATACCTGCTATAGTCTACCACCATCTGAATGGTTATGGGTCTGAATTAATACCTGCTATAGTCTACCACCATCTGAATGGTTATGGGTCTGAATTAATAACTGCTATAGTCTACCACCATCTGAATGGTTATGGGTCTGAATTAATAACTGCTATAGTCTACCACCATCTGAATGGTTATGGGTCTGAATTAATACCTGCTATAGTCTACCACCATCTGAATGGTTATGGGTCTGAATTAATACCTGCTATAGTCTACCACCATCTGAATGGTTATGGGTCTGAATTAATAACTGCTATAGTCTACCACCATCTGAATGGTTATGGGTCTGAATTAATAACTGCTATAGTCTACCACCATCTGAATGGTTATGGGTCTGAATGGTTATGGGTCTGAATTAATACCTGCTATAGTCTACCACCATCTGAATGGTTATGGGTCTGAATTAATACCTGCTATAGTCTACCACCATCTGAATGGTTATGGGTCTGAATGGTTATGGGTCTGAATTAATACCTGCTATAGTCTACCACCATCTGAATGGTTATGGGTCTGAATGGTTATGGGTCTGAATTAATACCTGCTATAGTCTACCACCATCTGAATGGTTATGGGTCTGAATTAATAACTGCTATAGTCTACCACCATCTGAATGGTTATGGGTCTGAATTAATAACTGCTATAGTCTACCACCATCTGAATGGTTATGGGTCTGAATTAATAACTGCTATAGTCTACCACCATCTGAATGGTTATGGGTCTGAATTAATAACTGCTATAGTCTACCACCATCTGAATGGTTATGGGTCTGAATTAATAACTGCTATAGTCTACCACCATCTGAATGGTTATGGGTCTGAATTAATAACTGCTATAGTCTACCACCATCTGAATGGTTATGGGTCTGAATTAATAACTGCTATAGTCTACCACCATCTGAATGGTTATGGGTCTGAATTAATAACTGCTATAGTCTACCACCATCTGAATGGTTATGGGACTGAATTAATACCTGCTATAGTCTAGCACCATCTGAATGGTTATGGGTCTGAATGGTTATGGGTCTGAATTAATACCTGCTATAGTCTACCACCATCTGAATGGTTATGGGTCTGAATTAATAACTGCTATAGTCTACCACCATCTGAATGGTTATGGGTCTGAATGGTTATGGGTCTGAATTAATACCTGCTATAGTCTACCACCATCTGAATGGTTATGGGTCTGAATGGTTATGGGTCTGAATTAATAACTGCTATAGTCTACCACCATCTGAATGGTTATGGGTCTGAATTAATACCTGCTATAGTCTAGCACCATCTGAATGGTTATGGGTCTGAATGGTTATGGGTCTGAATTAATACCTGCTATAGTCTACCACCATCTGAATGGTTATGGGTCTGAATTAATAACTGCTATAGTCTACCACCATCTGAATGGTTATGGGTCTGAATGGTTATGGGTCTGAATTAATACCTGCTATAGTCTACCACCATCTGAATGGTTATGGGTCTGAATGGTTATGGGTCTGAATTAATAACTGCTATAGTCTACCACCATCTGAATGGTTATGGGTCTGAATTAATACCTGCTATAGTCTACCACCATCTGAATGGTTATGGGTCTGAATTAATAACTGCTATAGTCTACCACCATCTGAATGGTTATGGGTCTGAATTAATAACTGCTATAGTCTACCACCATCTGAATGGTTATGGGTCTGAATTAATAACTGCTATAGTCTACCACCATCTGAATGGTTATGGGTCTGAATGGTTATGGGTCTGAATTAATACCTGCTATAGTCTACCACCATCTGAATGGTTATGGGTCTGAATGGTTATGGGTCTGAATTAATACCTGCTATAGTCTACCACCATCTGAATGGTTATGGGTCTGAATTAATACCTGCTATAGTCTACCACCATCTGAATGGTTATGGGTCTGAATTAATAACTGCTATAGTCTACCACCATCTGAATGGTTATGAGTCTGAATTAATAACTGCTATAGTCTACCACCATCTGAATGGTTATGGGTCTGAATTAATACCTGCTATAGTCTACCACCATCTGAATGGTTATGGGTCTGAATTAATACCTGCTATAGTCTACCACCATCTGAATGGTTATGGGTCTGAATTAATACCTGCTATAGTCTACCACCATCTGAATGGTTATGGGTCTGAATTAATAACTGCTATAGTCTACCACCATCTGAATGGTTATGGGTCTGAATGGTTATGGGTCTGAATTAATAACTGCTATAGTCTACCACCATCTGAATGGTTATGGGTCTGAATGGTTATGGGTCTGAATGGTTATGGGTCTGAATTAATAACTGCTATAGTCTACCACCATCTGAATGGTTATGGGTCTGAATGGTTATGGGTCTGAATTAATACCTGCTATAGTCTACCACCATCTGAATGGTTATGGGTCTGAATGGTTATGGGTCTGAATGGTTATGGGTCTGAATTAATAACTGCTATAGTCTACCACCATCTGAATGGTTATGGGTCTGAATTAATACCTGTTATAGTCTACCACCATCTGAATGGTTATGGGTCTGAATTAATACCTGTTATAGTCTACCACCATCTGAATGGTTATGGGTCTGAATTAATACCTGTTATAGTCTACCACCATCTGAATGGTTATGGGTCTGAATTAATACCTGCTATAGTCTACCACCATCTGAATGGTTATGGGTCTGAATTAATACCTGCTATAGTCTACCACCATCTGAATGGTTATGGGTCTGAATTAATAACTGCTATAGTCTACCACCATCTGAATGGTTATGGGTCTGAATTAATACCTGTTATAGTCTACCACCATCTGAATGGTTATGGGTCTGAATTAATACCTGCTATAGTCTACCACCATCTGAATGGTTATGGGTCTGAATTAATACCTGTTATAGTCTACCACCATCTGAATGGTTATGGGTCTGAATTAATACCTGTTATAGTCTACCACCATCTGAATGGTTATGGGTCTGAATTAATACCTGCTATAGTCTACCACCATCTGAATGGTTATGGGTCTGAATTAATACCTGCTATAGTCTACCACCATCTGAATGGTTATGGGTCTGAATTAATAACTGCTATAGTCTACCACCATCTGAATGGTTATGGGTCTGAATGGTTATGGGTCTGAATTAATACCTGCTATAGTCTACCACCATCTGAATGGTTATGGGTCTGAATGGTTATGGGTCTGAATGGTTATGGGTCTGAATTAATACCTGCTATAGTCTACCACCATCTGAATGGTTATGGGTCTGAATTAATAACTGCTATAGTCTACCACCATCTGAATGGTTATGGGTCTGAATTAATAACTGCTATAGTCTACCACCATCTGAATGGTTATGGGTCTGAATGGTTATGGGTCTGAATTAATACCTGCTATAGTCTACCACCATCTGAATGGTTATGGGTCTGAATTAATACCTGTTATAGTCTACCACCATCTGAATGGTTATGGGTCTGAATTAATAACTGCTATAGTCTACCACCATCTGAATGGTTATGGGTCTGAATTAATACCTGCTATAGTCTACCACCATCTGAATGGTTATGGGTCTGAATTAATACCTGCTATAGTCTACCACCATCTGAATGGTTATGGGTCTGAATTAATACCTGCTATAGTCTACCACCATCTGAATGGTTATGGGTCTGAATTAATACCTGCTATAGTCTACCACCATCTGAATGGTTATGGGTCTGAATTAATACCTGCTATAGTCTACCACCATCTGAATGGTTATGGGTCTGAATTAATACCTGCTATAGTCTACCACCATCTGAATGGTTATGGGTCTGAATTAATACCTGCTATAGTCTACCACCATCTGAATGGTTATGGGTCTGAATGGTTATGGGTCTGAATTAATACCTGCTATAGTCTACCACCATCTGAATGGTTATGGGTCTGAATTAATACCTGCTATAGTCTACCACCATCTGAATGGTTATGGGTCTGAATTAATACCTGCTATAGTCTACCACCATCTGAATGGTTATGGGTCTGAATTAATACCTGCTATAGTCTACCACCATCTGAATGGTTATGGGTCTGAATTAATACCTGCTATAGTCTACCACCATCTGAATGGTTATGGGTCTGAATTAATACCTGCTATAGTCTACCACCATCTGAATGGTTATGGGTCTGAATTAATACCTGCTATAGTCTAGCACCATCTGAATGGTTATGGGTCTGAATTAATACCTGCTATAGTCTACCACCATCTGAATGGTTATGGGTCTGAATTAATACCTGCTATAGTCTACCACCATCTGAATGGTTATGGGTCTGAATTAATACCTGCTATAGTCTACCACCATCTGAATGGTTATGGGTCTGAATTAATACCTGCTATAGTCTAGCACCATCTGAATGGTTATGGGTCTGAATTAATACCTGCTATAGTCTACCACCATCTGAATGGTTATGGGTCTGAATTAATACCTGCTATAGTCTACCACCATCTGAATGGTTATGGGTCTGAATTAATACCTGCTATAGTCTACCACCATCTGAATGGTTATGGGTCTGAATTAATAACTGCTATAGTCTACCACCATCTGAATGGTTATGGGTCTGAATTAATACCTGCTATAGTCTACCACCATCTGAATGGTTATGGGTCTGAATTAATACCTGCTATAGTCTACCACCATCTGAATGGTTATGGGTCTGAATTAATAACTGCTATAGTCTACCACCATCTGAATGGTTATGGGTCTGAATTAATACCTGCTATAGTCTACCACCATCTGAATGGTTATGGGTCTGAATTAATACCTGCTATAGTCTACCACCATCTGAATGGTTATGGGTCTGAATTAATACCTGCTATAGTCTACCACCATCTGAATGGTTATGGGTCTGAATGGTTATGGGTCTGAATTAATAACTGCTATAGTCTACCACCATCTGAATGGTTATGGGTCTGAATGGTTATGGGTCTGAATTAATACCTGCTATAGTCTACCACCATCTGAATGGTTATGGGTCTGAATGGTTATGGGTCTGAATGGTTATGGGTCTGAATTAATACCTGCTATAGTCTACCACCATCTGAATGGTTATGGGTCTGAATTAATACCTGCTATAGTCTACCACCATCTGAATGGTTATGGGTCTGAATTAATACCTGCTATAGTCTACCACCATCTGAATGGTTATGGGTCTGAATTAATACCTGCTATAGTCTACCACCATCTGAATGGTTATGGGTCTGAATTAATAACTGCTATAGTCTACCACCATCTGAATGGTTATGGGTCTGAATGGTTATGGGTCTGAATTAATACCTGCTATAGTCTACCACCATCTGAATGGTTATGGGTCTGAATTAATAACTGCTATAGTCTACCACCATCTGAATGGTTATGGGTCTGAATTAATAACTGCTATAGTCTACCACCATCTGAATGGTTATGGGTCTGAATTAATACCTGCTATAGTCTACCACCATCTGAATGGTTATGGGTCTGAATTAATAACTGCTATAGTCTACCACCATCTGAATGGTTATGGGTCTGAATTAATACCTGCTATAGTCTACCACCATCTGAATGGTTATGGGTCTGAATTAATAACTGCTATAGTCTACCACCATCTGAATGGTTATGGGTCTGAATTAATACCTGCTATAGTCTAGCACCATCTGAATGGTTATGGGTCTGAATTAATACCTGCTATAGTCTACCACCATCTGAATGGTTATGGGTCTGAATTAATACCTGCTATAGTCTAGCACCATCTGAATGGTTATGGGTCTGAATTAATACCTGCTATAGTCTAGCACCATCTGAATGGTTATGGGTCTGAATTAATACCTGCTATAGTCTACCACCATCTGAATGGTTATGGGTCTGAATGGTTATGGGTCTGAATTAATACCTGCTATAGTCTACCACCATCTGAATGGTTATGGGTCTGAATTAATACCTGCTATAGTCTAGCACCATCTGAATGGTTATGGGTCTGAATTAATACCTGCTATAGTCTACCACCATCTGAATGGTTATGGGTCTGAATTAATACCTGCTATAGTCTAGCACCATCTGAATGGTTATGGGTCTGAATTAATACCTGCTATAGTCTAGCACCATCTGAATGGTTATGGGTCTGAATTAATACCTGCTATAGTCTACCACCATCTGAATGGTTATGGGTCTGAATGGTTATGGGTCTGAATTAATACCTGCTATAGTCTACCACCATCGGTCGTTCTCTCTACTTCCAAACTACCTGTGAGTTCTACAGGCTGCTGTATTTCGCATTCAGCAAACAAGAGCTTGCCTCTTCAAATAGTCTATTAGTATAAGAAATACAACAACAACATAACTTTTCCTGGGACTCCAAGGCGTAGAAGGAGAGAGGCCAGCAGAGAGCAGGTGTGTAACATTACCTCCTAAGGGAACAGTGCAGAGGCTAGAAGTTAGAAGTTCATACATAACCCATCATTCATTAGCTCAATATAAGGCTAATAATGCTGCATTTTATGTTCATTAGCTCAATATAAGGCTAATAATGCTGCATTTCATGTTCATTAGCTCAATATAAGGCTAATGTCATGTTCATTAGCTCAATATAAGGCTAATGTCATGTTCATTAGCTCAATATAAGGCTAATAATGCATGTCATGTATTAAAAAGAGGTAGGCTAAGACACCAATCCCGGGGTTTCTGGTAACTGGTAGGTAGGCTAAGACATCTATACCGGGGCTTATGGTAACTGGTAGGTAGGCTAAGACATCTATACCGGGGTTTCTGGTAACTGGTAGGTAGGCTAAGACATCTATACCGGGGTTTCTGGTAGTTGGTAGGTAGGCTAAAACATCTATACCAGGGTTTCTGGTCACTGGTAGGTAGGCTAAGACATCTATACCAGGGTTTCTGGTAACTGGTAGGTAGGCTAAGACATCTATACCGGGGTTTTTGGTAACTGGCAGGTAGGCTAAGAAATCTATACCGGGGTTTCTGGTAACTGGTCGGTAGGCTAAGACATCTATACCAGGGTTTCTGGTAACTGGTAGGTAGGCTAAGACATCTATACCGGGGTTTCTGATAACTGGTAGGTAGGCTAAAACATCTATACCAGGGTTTCTGGTAACTGGTAGGTAGGCTAAAACATCTATACCAGGGTTTCTGGTAACTGGTAACTGGTAGGTAGGCTAAGACATCTATACCAGGGTTTCTGGTAACTGGCAGGTAGGCTAAGACATCTATACCGGGGTTTCTGGTAACTGGCAGGTAGGCTAAGACATCTATACCGGGGTTTCTAGTAACTGGTAACTGGTAGGTAGGCTAAGACATCTATACTGGGGTTTCTGGTAACTGGTAGGTAGGCTAAGACATCTATACCAGGGTTTCTGGTAACTGGTAGGTAGGCTAAGACATCTATACCGGGGTTTCTGGTAACTGGCAGGTAGGCTAAGACATCTATACCGGGGTTTCTAGTAACTGGTAACTGGTAGGTAGGCTAAGACATCTATACTGGGGTTTCTGGTAACTGGTAGGTAGGCTAAGACATCTATACCAGGGTTTCTGGTAACTGGTAGGTAGGCTAATACATCTATACCAGGGTTTCTGGTAACTGGCAGGTAGGCTAAGACATCTATACTGGGGTTTCTGGTAACTGGTAGGTAGGCTAAGACATCTATACTGGGGTTTCTGGTAACTGGTAGTTGGTAGGTAGGCTAAGACATCTATACCAGGGTTTCTGGTAACTGGCAGGTAGGCTAAGACATCTATACCAGCGTTTCTGGTAGTTGGTAGGTAGGCTAAGACATCTATACCGGGGTTTCTGGTAGTTGGTAGGTAGGCTAAGACATCTATACCAGGGTTTCTGGTAACTGGTAGGTAGGCTAAGACATCTATACCAGGGTTTCTGGTAACTGGCAGGTAGGCTAAGACATCTATACCAGGGTTTCTGGTAACTGGCAGGTAGGCTAAGACATCTATACTGGGGTTTCTGGTAACTGGCAGGTAGGCTAAGAAATCTATACCAGGGTTTCTGGTAACTGGCAGGTAGGCTAAGACATCTATACCAGGGTTTCTGGTAACTGGCAGGTAGGCTAAGACATCTATACTGGGGTTTCTGGTAACTGGTAGGTAGGCTAAGACATCTATACCAGGGTTTCTGGTAACTGGCAGGTAGGCTAAGACATCTATACCAGGGTTTCTGGTAACTGGCAGGTAGGCTAAGACATCTATACTGGGGTTTCTGGTAACTGGTAAATGGTAGCTTTCGGACGATAAAAAAAACTATGAAAATTAGATAAATCAAAAATTGTCGCCAAATGTTTTTCAGATCCATCGCAAATGTTTTTTCTTCGAATCTCTAAGCTGACAAGGTAAAAAGCATACTTCCAAAGTTGTGGCAAAATGGCTTAAGGACAACAAAGTCAAGGTATTGGAGTGGCCATCACAAAGCCCTGACCTCAATCCTATAGAAAATGTGTGTGCAGAACTGAAAAAGCGCGAGCAAGGAGGCCTACAAACCTGACTCAGTTACATCAGCTCTGTCAGGAGGAATGGGCCAAAATTCCTCAGTGATTGTGGGAAGGCTACCCAAAACGTTAAACAATTTGAAGGCAATGCTACCAAATAGTAATTGAGTGTATGTAAACTTTTGACCCACTGGGAATGTGATGAAAGAAATAAAAGCTGAAAGAAATCATTCTCTCTACTATTATTCTGGCATTTCACATTCTTAAAATAAAGTGGTGATCCTAACTGACCTAAGACTGGGAATGTTTACTAGGATTAAGGTGTATTCAAACTTCCGACATCAACTGTATGCATGACAAATGTATGTGAAGTTTTTCTTTTGAGTAACAACAAATACTTGTTTAGAAATGAATCCACTGATCTGTCTGATGTCATATAATTAAGCTGTAACTAATGCTGTCTGTCTCTAGTTCATTCTCTGTTGAGAACTACAATGCTCTATCTATATCCTGGCTGAAACAGATGGGAGCCATGGACTGACAGTGGCAGACAGCCAAACAGCACAAAGACAGCCTTTCTGTTTGTTTGTTTGTTTGTTTGTGATGTATATATACACCAAGCATGTGCAAAACTGTCATCAAGGCAAAGAGTGGCTACTTTGAAGAATCTAAAATATAAAATATATGTTGATTTGTTTAACACTTTTTTGGTTACTACATGATTCCATATGTGTTATTTCATAGTTTTGATGTCTTCACTATTATTCTACAATGTAGAAAATAAAGAACATCCCTGGAATGAGTAGGTGTGTCCAAACTTTTGACTGGTACTGTAAATACACACAAATTTTATTATTACAGTTTGCCAAAACTACTTAAAATGTTGAAACCAGGTCAGAAGCAACCCAAACACATCCTGGTACCACTGTGTCAGAAACAACCCAAACACATCCTGGTACCACTGTGTCAGAAACAACCCAAACACATCCTGGTACCACTATGTCAGAAGCAACCCAAACACATCCTGGTACCACTGTGTCAGAAACAACCCAAACACATCCTGGTACCACTGTGTCAGAAACAACCCAAACACATCCTGGTACCACTGTGTCAGAAACAACCCAAACACATCCTGGTACCACTGTGTCAGAAACAACCCAAACACATCCTGGTACCACTGTGTCAGAAACAACCCAAACACATCCTGGTACCACTGTGTCAGAAGCAACCCAAACACATCCTGGTACCACTGTGTCAGAAGCAACCCAAACACATCCTGGTACCACTGTGTCAGAAACAACCCAAACACATCCTGGTACCACTGTGTCAGAAACAACCCAAACACATCCTGGTACCACTGTGTCAGAAACAACCCAAACACATCCTGGTACCACTGTGTCAGAAGCAACCCAAACACATCCTGGTACCACTGTGTCAGAAACAACCCAAACACATCCTGGTACCACTGTGTCAGATACAACCCAAACACATCCTGGTACCACTATGTCAGAAACAACCCAAACACATCCTGGTACCACTGTGTCAGAAACAACCCAAACACATCCTGGTACCACTGTGTCAGAAACAACCCAAACACATCCTGGTACCACTGTGTCAGAAACAACCCAAACACATCCTGGTACCACTGTGTCAGAAACAACCCAAACACATCCTGGTACCACTGTGTCAGAAACAACCCAAACACATCCTGGTACCACTGTGTCAGAAACAACCCAAACACATCCTGGTACCACTGTGTCAGAAACAACCCA
The DNA here is from genome assembly GCF_002021735.2 of Oncorhynchus kisutch. Lineage (NCBI taxonomy): Eukaryota > Metazoa > Chordata > Actinopteri > Salmoniformes > Salmonidae > Oncorhynchus > Oncorhynchus kisutch. The sequence continues at coordinate 50,781,605 of NC_034199.2, forward strand.
AACACATCCTGGTACCACTGTGTCAGAAACAACCCAAACACATCCTGGTACCACTGTGTCAGAAGCAACCCAAACACATCCTGGTACCACTGTGTCAGAAACAACCCAAACACATCCTGGTACCACTGTGTCAGAAACAACCCAAACACATCCTGGTACCACTGTGTCAGAAGCAACCCAAACACATCCTGGTACCACTGTGTCAGAAACAACCCAAACACATCCTGGTACCACTGTGTCAGAAACAACCCAAACACATCCTGGTACCACTGTGTCAGAAACAACCCAAACACATCCTGGTACCACTGTGTCAGAAACAACCCAAACACATCCTGGTACCACTGTGTCAGAAACAACCCAAACACATCATGGTACCACTGTGTCAGAAACAACCCAAACACATCCTGGTACCACTGTGTCAGAAACAACCCAAACACATCCTGGTACCACTGTGTCAGAAACAACCCAAACACATCCTGGTACACTGTGTCAGAAACAACCCAAACACATCCTGGTACCACTGTGTCAGAAGCAACCCAAACACATCCTGGTACCACTGTGTCAGAAACAACCCAAACACATCCTGGTACCACTGTGTCAGAAACAACCCAAACACATCCTGGTACCACTGTGTCAGAAACAACCCAAACACATCCTGGTACCACTGTGTCAGAAACAACCCAAACACATCATGGTACCACTGTGTCAGAAACAACCCAAACACATCCTGGTACCACTGTGTCAGAAACAACCCAAACACATCCTGGTACCACTGTGTCAGAAACAACCCAAACACATCCTGGTACCACTGTGTCAGAAACAACCCAAACACATCCTGGTACCACTGTGTCAGAAACAACCCAAACACATCCTGGTACCACTGTGTCAGAAACAACCCAAACACATCCTGGTACCACTGTGTCAGAAGCAACCCAAACACATCCTGGTACCACTGTGTCAGAAACAACCCAAACACATCCTGGTACCACTGTGTCAGAAACAACCCAAACACATCATGGTACCACTGTGTCAGAAACAACCCAAACACATCCTGGTACCACTGTGTCAGAAACAACCCAAACACATCCTGGTACCACTGTGTCAGAAACAACCCAAACACATCATGGTACCACTGTGTCAGAAACAACCCAAACACATCCTGGTACCACTGTGTCAGAAACAACCCAAACACATCCTGGTACCACTGTGTCAGAAACAACCCAAACACATCCTGGTACCACTGTGTCAGAAACAACCCAAACACATCCTGGTACCACTGTGTCAGAAACAACCCAAACACATCCTGGTACCACTGTGTCAGAAACAACCCAAACACATCCTGGTACCACTGTGTCAGAAGCAACCCAAACACATCCTGGTACCACTGTGTCAGAAACAACCCAAACACATCCTGGTACCACTGTGTCAGAAACAACCCAAACACATCATGGTACCACTGTGTCAGAAACAACCCAAACACATCCTGGTACCACTGTGTCAGAAACAACCCAAACACATCCTGGTACCACTGTGTCAGAAACAACCCAAACACATCCTGGTACCACTGTGTCAGAAACAACCCAAACACATCCTGGTACCACTGTGTCAGAAACAACCCAAACACATCATGGTACCACTGTGTCAGAAACAACCCAAACACATCCTGGTACCACTGTGTCAGAAACAACCCAAACACATCCTGGTACCACTGTGTCAGAAACAACCCAAACACATCCTGGTACCACTGTGTCAGAAACAACCCAAACACATCCTGGTACCACTGTGTCAGATACAACCCAAACACATCCTGGTACCACTGTGTCAGAATGTGACAATGAAGCACGGTGTAAACAGTAGGGATGTAATGATTCACCAATCAGGCACAGTGTAAACAGTAGGGATGTAACGATTGACCAATCAGGCACAGTGTAAACAGTAGGGATGTAACGATTGCCCAGTCAGGCACAGTGTAAACAGTAGGGATGTAATGATTCATCAATCAGGCACAGTGTAAACAGTAGGGATGTAATGATTCACCAATCAGGCACAGTGTAAACAGTAGGGATGTAATGATTCACCAATCAGGCACAGTGTAAACAGTAGGGATGTAACGATTGACCAATCAAGAACGTTTCTGGGAAAACATTTTTTACTCTCTCTCATTGTCCCAAATACACATTCACGCATTTCAGCATTGTCTCAGTGAAGAGCTCTGATTGGCCCATGGACTGATGTTTCAGCATTGTCTCAGTGAAGAGCTCTGATTGGCCCATGGACTGATGTTTCAGCATTGTCTCAGTGAAGAGCTCTGATTGGCCCATGGACTGATGTTTCAGCATTGTCTCAGTGAAGAGCTCTGATTGGCCCATGGACTGATGTTTCAGCATTGTCTCAGTGAAGAGCTCTGATTGGCCCATAGACTGATGTTTCCAGCATTGTCTCAGTGAAGAGCTCTGATTGGCCCATGAACTGATGTTTCAGCATTGTCTCAGTGAAGAGCTCTGATTGGCCCATGAACTGATGTTTCAGCATTGTCTCAGTGAAGAGCTCTGATTGGCCCATGGACTGATGTTTTAGCATTGTCTCAGTGAAGAGCTCTGATTGGCCCATGGACTGATGTTTCAGCATTGTCTCAGTGAAGAGCTCTGATTGGCCCATGGACTGATGTTTCAGCATTGTCTCAGTGAAGAGCTCTGATTGGCCCATGGACTGATGTTTCAGCATTGTCTCAGTGAAGAGCTCTGATTGGCCCATGGACTGATGTTTCAGCATTGTCTCAGTGAAGAGCTCTGATTGGGTGGCAGGCGGATGTCCAACATCCACCATCGTAGTGCGGATGAAGCCTGCACTGGAACGTGAAGATAACTGAAGCTGGCTAGCTTTAGAAAACCCAGAGTAGATGTAGCTTGTTTTGTAGGACACCCCTCAGGCCAGACTGAACAACACATTGACAGAGACGGACAGCAGTTCATTTAGGGTGCGTTGGTAAATTCACTCGGGCTATCTACTCTGATTTCAGAGCACTCTCGTCTGAGTGTACCAGAGCTCAGAATAACTGATGAAGTTACCAACGCTCAACACCCGTTGAATGTGACCCGGTGTCACTAAACGTCTGCAAAAAAACATCATTAAATAGTTGCCAGCAGCACAGTTATATTGACCAACGCTCTGGATAACATGAAAACAGCCTAACCAGCAATGCTAGGGTGAGTAAAATGGTCTGTTAGCTTGACTGCCATTGTGAGGTCAGAACGCTCGGATCAACCCTACTCCTCCTACTCCTCCTCAACCCTACTCCTCCTCCTCCTCCTCCTCAACCCTACTCCTCCTCAACCCTACTCCTCCTCCTCCTCCTCCTCAACCCTACTCCTCCTCAACCCTACTCCTCCTCCTCCTCCTCAACCCTACTCCTCCTCAACCCTACTCCTCCTCCTCCTCCTCAACCCTACTCCTCCTCAACCCTACTCCTCCTACTCCTCCTCAACCCTACTCCTCCTCCTCCTCCTCAACCCTACTCCTCCTCAACCCTACTCCTCCTCCTCCTCCTCAACCCTACTCCTCCTCAACCCTACTCCTCCTCCTCCTCCTCAACCCTACTCCTCCACAACCCTACTCCTCCTCCTCCTCCTCAACCCTACTCCTCCTCAACCCTACTCCTCCTCCTCCTCCTCAACCCTACTCCTCCTCAACCCTACTCCTCCTCCTCAACCCTACTCCTCCTCCTCCTCCTCCTCCTCAACCCTCCTCCTCCTCCTCCTCCTCCTCCTCAACCCTCCTCCTCCTCAACCCTACTCCTCCTCCTCCTCCTCAACCCTACTCCTCCTCAACCCTACTCCTCCTCCTCCTCCTCAAACCTCCTCCTCCTCAACCCTACTCCTCCTCCTCCTCCTCCTCCTCAACCCTCCTCCTCCTCAACCCTACTCCTCCTCCTCCTCCTCAAACCTCCTCCTCCTCAACCCTACTCCTCCTCAACCCTACTCCTCCTCCTCAACCCTACTCCTCCTCCTCCTCCTCAAACCTCCTCCTCCTCAACCCTACTCCTCCTCAACCCTACTCCTCCTCCTCCTCCTCAACCCTACTCCTCCTCAACCCTACTCCTCCTCCTCCTCCTCAACCCTACTCCTCCTCAACCCTACTCCTCCTCCTCCTCCTCAACCCTACTCCTCCTCCTCCTCCTCAACCCTACTCCTCCTCAACCCTACTTCTCCTCCTCTTCCTCAACCCTACTCCTCCTCAACCCTACTCCTCCTCCTCCTCCTCAACCCTACTCCTCCTCAACCCTACTCCTCCTCCTCTTCCTCAACCCTACTCCTCCTCAACCCTACTCCTCCTCCTCCTCCTCCTCAACCCTACTCCTCCTCCACCCTACTCCTCCTCCTCCTCCTCAACCCTACTCCTCCTCAACCCTACTCCTCCTCCTCCTCCTCAACCCTACTCCTCCTCCTCCTCCTCAACCCTACTCCTCCTCCTCCTCCTCCTCCTCAACCCTACTCCTCCTCAACCCTACTCCTCCTCCTCCTCCTCAACCCTACTCCTCCTCCTCCTCCTCAACCCTACTCCTCCTCAACCCTACTCCTCCTCCTCCTCCTCAACCCTACTCCTCCTCAACCCTACTCCTCCTCCTCAACCCTACTCCTCCTCAACCCTACTCCTCCTCCTCAACCCTACTCCTCCTCAACCCTACTCCTCCTCCTCCTCCTCAACCCTACTCCTCCTCCTCAACCCTACTCCTCCTCTTCCTCAACCCTACTCCTCCTCAACCCTACTCCTCCTCCTCCTCCTCAACCCTACTCCTCCTCAACCCTACTCCTCCGACAGAGTAGTCCAGTGACAGTGTGCGTTCTGAATGCTCCGAGAGCAAAACGCTCTGAATTTATGACCGTCCAGAGCGCACTGCCACTCCAGAGTGAATTTACTAACGCACACTTAGTAGCATCATGCAGCTGGAACTAAACAGCTGGTTGTTTATGGAGGAACAATAAGCCAATCTGTTATGTAGAGATATAAGAGGAAGGGGTGATATAGAGAAGAGTAGAGGCAAGAGGAGAACACAAAACAAGGAGAGACTACAGTACTGTCTGGTAGAGGGCGGTCTGTATAGACTACAGTACTGTCTGGTAGAGGGCGGTCTGTATAGACTACAGTACTGTCTGGTAGAGGGCGGTCTGTATAGACTACAGTACTGTCTGGTAGAGGGCGGTCTGTATAGACTACAGTACTGTCTGGTAGAGGGCGGTCTGTATAGACTACAGTACTGTCTGGTAGAGGGCGGTCTGTATAGACTACAGTACTGTCTGGTAGAGGGCGGTCTGTATAGACTACAGTACTGTCTGGTAGAGGGCAGTCTGTATAGACTACAGTACTGTCTGGTAGAGGGCGGTCTGTATAGACTACAGTACTGTCTGGTAGAGGGCGGTCTGTATAGACTACAGTACTGTCTGGTAGAGGGCGGTCTGTATAGACTACAGTACTGTCTGGTAGAGGGCGGTCTGTATAGACTACAGTACTGTCTGGTAGAGGGCAGTCTGTATAGACTACAGTACTGTCTGGTAGAGGGCGGTCTGTATAGACTACAGTACTGTCTGGTAGAGGGCGGTCTGTATAGACTACAGTACTGTCTGGTAGAGGGCGGTCTGTATAGACTACAGTACTGTCTGGTAGAGGTTGGTCTGTATAGACTACAGTACTGTCTGATAGAGGGCAGTCTGTATAGACTACAGTACTGTCTGGCAGAGGGCGGTCTGTATAGACTACAGTACTGTCTGGTAGAGGGCGGTCTATATAGACTACAGTACTGTCTGGTAGAGGGCGGTCTGTATAGACTACAGTACTGTCTGGTAGAGGGCGGTCTGTATAGACTACAGTACTGTCTGATAGAGGGCAGTCTGTATAGACTACAGTACTGTCGGATAGAGGGCAGTCTGTATAGACTACAGTACTGTCTGGTAGAGGGAGGTCTGTATAGACTACAGTACTGTCTGGTAGAGGGTGGTCTGTATAGACTACAGTACTGTCTGGTAGACGGCGGTCTGTATAGACTACAGTACTGTCTGATAGAGGGCAGTCTGTATAGACTACAGTACTGTCTGGTAGAGGGCGGTCTGTATAGACTACAGTACTGTCTGATAGAGGGCGGTCTGTATAGACTACAGTACTGTCTGATAGAGGGCGGTCTGTATAGACTACAGTACTGTCTGGTAGAGGGCGGTCTGTATAGACTACAGTACTGTCTGGTAGAGGGCAGTCTGTATAGACTACATTACTGTCTGGTAGAGAGCAGTCTGTATAGTCTACATTACTGTCTGGTAGAGAGCGGTCTGTATAGACTACATTACTGTCTGGTAGAGAGCAGTCTGTATAGACTACAGTACTGTCTGGTAGAGGGCAGTCTGTATATTCTACATTACTGTCTGGTAGAGAGCAGTCTGATTAGTCTACATTACTGTCTGGTAGAGAGCAGTCTGTATAGACTACAGTACTGTCTGGTAGAGAGCGGTCTGTATAGTCTACATTACTGTCTGGTAGAGAGCAGTCTGTATAGACTACAGTACTGTCTGGTAGAGTGGCATAGTGCATACACCAGCATTTCCTCTGAAAATGACATTTAAATGAGTGTGTGAAATGTGTCTGGGAGGCTGGAACAGGCGGGACAGGGCAGGGCAGTCAGTCTATCACTGGGTGAATGAGTACTGTGGGGGAGGGGTAGATTTTCAGACTGTTCAGTGCCAACCAGCAGAAATAGTCAGAGGGGGGGGGTCAGCGTCACCACAAGGGAATGTTTCTCCCCTCCCCCTCCTCCCCGACACAGTCCTCCCCTCCCCCTCCTTCCACCATAGAGCCAGAGGGAGACATTGTTTAGTCTGAAGCTTGCAGCAGGAGAGCGGCACAGTGTCCTGTAAACAGACACACCAGACCCTCCCTTCCTACGTTCAAACTGCTAATTACACTATCAGCATACAGAGATCATCTTACTGTGTGTTACAGGGACAAGGTCTTATGTTGGATAATATTTTGAAGTCTTCGGAGCAAGTGTGAAACATTTAGTGTGGTAGTACGTGCTGAGAGCCGTCTACTGCGTGTGTGTGTGTGCGTGTGCGTGTGACGTGTGTGTGTGCGTGTGACGTGTGCGTGCGTGTGTGTGAGATACCGGTATTGATGCAGAGACCAGTTTGTGTTTTTACTTTACCTTCTACAACAATACTTGACAATACAGTGTTTGGTTTGTTAAATGTGATGTGCCACTCTGTCGCGTGTAGTAATGTCTGTGTTCATAGTTTTCTCTGTTTGCTACTCGAGTTGTCTCTCTCCTTCTCCTCCTGCATGCTGCCCCGTCACCCCGAGCCCTGCCCCGTCACCCCGAGCCCTGCCCCGTCACCCCGAGCCCTGCCCCGTCACCCAGAGCCCTGCCCCGTCACCCCGAGCCCTGCCCCGTCACCCCGAGCCCTGCCCCGTCACCCCGAGCCCTGCCCCGTAACCCCGAGCCCTTCCCCGTCACCCCGAGCCCTGCCCCATCACCCCGAGCCCTGCCCCGTCACCCCGAGCCCTGCCCCGTCACCCCGAGCCCTTCCCCCGTCACCCCGAGCCCTGCCCCGTCACCCCGAGCCCTGCCCCGTCACCCCGAGCCCTGCCCCGTCACCCGAGCCCTGCCCCGTCACCCCGAGCCCTGCCCCGTCACCCCGAGCCCTGCCCCGTAACCCCGAGCCCTGCCCCGTCACCCCGTAACCCCGAGCCCTGCCCCGTCACCCCGAGCCCTGCCCCGTAACCCCGAGCCCTGCCCCGTCACCCCGTCACCCCGAGCCCTGCCCCGTCACCCCGAGCCCTGCCCCGCAACCCCGAGCCCTGCCCCGTCACCCCGAGCCCTGCTCCGTCACCCCGAGCCCTGCCCCGTAACCCCGAGCCCTGCCCCGTCACCCCGAGCCCTGCTCCGTCACCCCGAGCCCTGGCCCGTCACCTCGAGCCCTGCCCCGGCAGCTCTTACAGGGCAGAAATTTGACGAACTGACTTGTTGAAAAGGTGGCATCCTACGATGGTGCCACGTTGAAAGTTACTGAGCTCTTCAGCAAGGCCATTCTACTGCCAATGTTTGTCTATGGAGATTGCATGGCTGTGTGCTCGATTTTACTGAAATAACCAAATCTACTAATTTGAAGGGGTGTACACATACTGCTGTATATATAATGTATGTAATAGGACCATTATTCTGTATTGTGAATTGATGTGGAATTTTATGATTGTTTCCTATCGTTTTGACAGAAAACCGGCAAAAATGTCAGTTTAAGCAGTGAGCGAAATGGTCAAACCTGGTAATATCAGGCTGTATAATGGGACATACACCTAACAACTTCAATGACAAATTTCACTGAACAGGGGAAAATAACCATCACCATACAATACATTACATTGTATGAAGAAACAATACTACAAGTCGTAGCTCCATACTACTTGTCAGACAGAGAACCGATACTGGCCATATCCGAATACCCATACTAGCGTACTAAATAGTACGAGAAAAAATATTGTTTTATAGATTGTGAAAATTCTAAAATAGTGCTCGGAATACTTAATCTAATGTGTGATTGCGTTGACTCTCTCCATTAGTTCATTTATGGAACAGTGCGTCAATTTATCTGATTATCAGTTGTTGTCAAACACGTGAGTCGGAAAAGACGAGTGAATTCTACAAGATCAAAAGCCGAAATTAGTATGCAGTTTAGGTATGTAGTACATTAGTACAAGTATTCGGACACAGATAACTGTTTTTTGGGGGTGGGAATAGCATGGGGTGTGAGGGGTCTGGGGTGGGAATAGCATGGGGTGTGAGGGGTCTCGGGTCTGAGGTGGGAATAGCATAGGGTGTGAGGGGTCTGGGGTGGGAATAGCATGGGGTGTGAGGGGTCTGGGGTGGGAATAGCATGGGGTGTGAGGGGTCTGGGGTGGGAATAGCATGGGGTGTGAGGGGTCTGGGGTCTGGGGTGGGAATAGCATGGGGTGTGAGGGGTCTGAGGTGGGAATAGCATGGGGTGTGAGGGGTCTGGGGTGGGAATAGCATGGGGTGTGAGGGGTCTGGGGTCTGGGGTGGGAATGGCATGGGGTGTGAGGGGTCTGGGGTCTGGGGTGGGAACAGCATGGGGTGTGATGGGTCTGGGGTCTGGGGTGGGAATAGCATGGGGTGTGAGGGGTCTGGGGTGGGAATAGCATGGGGTGTGAGGGGTCTGGGGTGGGAATAGCATGGGGTGTGAGGGGTTTGGGGTCTGGGGTGGGAATAGCATGGGGTGTGAGGGGTCTGGGGTGGGACTGGCATGTGGTGTGAGGGGTCTGGGGTCTGGGGTGGGAATGGCATGGGGTGTGAGGGGTCTGGGGTGGGAATAGCATGGGGTGTGAGGGGTCTGGGGTGGGAATAGCATGGGGTGTGAGGGGTCTGGGGGGACGAATAGCATGGGGTGTGAGGGGTCTGGGGTGGGAATAGCATGGGGTGTGAGGGGTCTGGGGTCTGGGGTGGGAATAGCATGGGGTGTGAGGGGTCTGGGGTCTGGGGTGGGAATGGCATGGGGTGTGAGGGGTCTGGGGTCTGGGGTGGGAACAGCATGGGGTGTGATGGGTCTGGGGTCTGGGGTGGGAATAGCATGGGGTGTGAGGGGTCTGGGGTGGGAATAGCATGGGGTGTGAGGGGTCTGGGGTGGGAATAGCATGGGGTGTGAGGGGTTTGGGGTCTGGGGTGGGAATAGCATGGGGTGTGAGGGGTCTGGGGTGGGACTGGCATGTGGTGTGAGGGGTCTGGGGTCTGGGGTGGGAATGGCATGGGGTGTGAGGGGTCTGGGGTGGGAATAGCATGGGGTGTGAGGGGTCTGGGGTGGGAATAGCATGGGGTGTGAGGGGTCTGGGGTCTGGGGTGGGAATAGCATGGGGTGTGAGGGGTCTGGGGTGGGAATAGCATGGGGTGTGAGGGGTCTGGGGTGACGAATAGCATGGGGTGTGAGGGGTCTGGGGTGGGAATAGCATGGGGTGTGAGGGGTCTGGGGTCTGGGGTGGGAATAGCATGGGGTGTGAGGGGTCTGGGGTCTGGGGTGGGAATGGCATGGGGTGTGAGGGGTCTGGGGTCTGGGGTGGGAACAGCATGGGGTGTGATGGGTCTGGGGTCTGGGGTGGGAATAGCATGGGGTGTGAGGGGTCTGGGTGGGAATAGCATGGGGTGTGAGGGGTCTGGGGTGGGAATAGCATGGGGTGTGAGGGGTTTGGGGTCTGGGGTGGGAATAGCATGGGGTGTGAGGGGTCTGGGGTGGGAATAGCATGGGGTGTGAGGGGTCTGGGGTGACGAATATCATGGGGTGTGAGGGGTCTGGGGTGGGAATAGCATGGGGTGTGAGGGGTCTGGGGTCTGGGGTGGGAATAGCATGGGGTGTGAGGGGTCTGGGGTGGGAATAGCATGGGGTGTGAGGGGTCTGGGGTGGGAATAGCATGGGGTGTGAGGGGTCTGGGGTGGGAATAGCATGGGGTGTGAGGGGTCTGGGGTGGGAATAGCATGGGGTGTGAGGGGTCTGGGGTGGGAATAGCATGGGGTGTGAGGGGTCTGGGGTGGGAATAGCATGGGGTGTGAGGGGTCTGGGGTGGGAATAGCATGGGGTGTGAGGGGTCTGTCAGTGGCTTTTGACTATTGTTTGGGATTCCTCATGTCTTACTCATTGGAAGAAAAAAAGTTTGGTCCGAATCGGATGTTCGGTACTATATTTATTTAATATTATATGAATGCTATACATTTTTTGAAATGGCCAATTTGGGTTCAATCAATTATCTTAATTTCTCAGGGGTTCAAAATATGTTATATTTCAACAGAAATAATGTTGCAGGAATGTTTATCTTCTCTGTTCCTAACGGCAGAAACCGTTTCAAAACGACTTGAGATGGTGGGTTTCATGGCTGAAACGACCTGATGGGATGACCTAGCTACAGATGGGCACACCAGATAATATGATATAACCAACATTATACTGGTAGTTACAGGTGTGTCTAAACGTTGCCAGAGATCTTTCAACTGACATGGTATTTGCGATACTGTCTTCGTTCCTCATTTTGTGGAAACAGGAGTCTCATAAAATGTCCGTGTCAAGTTGCAGGGGTCCATTTGAATTTAGAAAAATGCTCAGTTGTTTTAAAAAAAAAATACAAAATGAGACTCCTGTTCCCAAGAATTGAGGATGAAGAGGGTATCACGAATACCAGGTTAAAAAATGACCAGTATAAATGGTCCAAATTGTTTTGGTTAAATCACATTATCTGTCTGGTGTTACAATCTGTAGCTCGGAAAGGCCCAGGTAATAGAATAGTCAATATAAACTGGGTGGTTTGGAGCACTGAATGCTGATTGGCTGACAGCCGTGGTATATCAGACCATATACCATGGATATGGCAAAACATTAATTTTTACTGCTCTAATTACGTTGGTAACCAGTTTAAAATAGCAATAAAGCACCTCGAGGGTTTATGAGATATGGTTAATATATAAAAATTAATGAAGTAAAAAAACATTTATCATAATATATATATATATATTAACCATATCTCATAAACCCCCGAGGTGCTTTATTGCTATTTTAAACTGGTTATATATATATATATATATATATATCCATTATCTCAAACCTATTTTCCAATTACATCATATGGAAATTTATTTATGTATACGTATTTCATCGCATTAAGCAAAACATCGCAAGGCCAAGAAAGGTTCAACTTACCAGCGACGGGACTGAGGAGCAGGATGCCGTACAGCCCCAGTGCCAGCCCCGGCGCCAGCCCCGACATTCGGCCCAGGACTGCCATGGCTGGTGGGATTAATTGGGACGGGCGGTTTCTCCAAGAAGTTCTCCTTATTTCACCCCTTTCAATCTGTGAGCTAGACGAGCACATTCGCCCGGACTATCTAATAATCTAACATAGTCCAAATCAAATACGATGGATGAATAAATGTCTTCTAGGTTTAACAGTTGATATTCATGATTTTTTATCTAACCTTGATTGTCCAAACAGTCATTTAGGTCCCAGACAGTGCAACAACAAACAAACAAAAAATGATTAAAAAATATATTTTAAAAATCACAAGCTAACATCAATATTGCAACAATTGATGAGCTATGAAAATAGCTAACGTTGTCTGTCTACTTTAGGACCCAGCTAGCTATTGTTTTTGATTGCCAAAACGTTTTATTTCGACATCCGAGTCTCCTCTGTACTGGGCTACAGTAACGTTACCTACAGTCAGCCATCAGACGTTAACCTTTTCATAACTAACAAGCAAACCAGCATTCACGAAAGAAAGAATAGATATATATATATATATACACTTCAAAACAACTATCTAGCACGCTGTTTATGATAGGATTTTACAAATCCATGAAACGCAGCTAAAGTAACCTTACATTTCCTAAAGGCCAACTAACGTTAGATAACTAGACACAGTCATATATTTTTTGTGTGGCTGGTACTGTCATATGGATTTCTGACATCTGATCGGAGAGATAACCACGAAGATTATACTCATTTAGCTAAACGATTTAGCAAAATTGATGATCCAACTTGTTTTAAATATATATTCCGATCAAATCCGTCTGATATCCAACACGCAGACGAGAAGGAAAAATCCTCTTCTGCCCAGATGAAAATGTTTCACGTAGAGCAAGACTGACTGGTAGCGGGTCGGTACGCAGAGACTGTGGCGATTAGACTCCCAAAAAAAGGCCTTTCAACCGAAGAGGGAAAAAATGGTTGATTTAAAAATGTTGTATTATTCAAAACAGATTTCCAGTAACTATTATATGTAGCTAAAATGTCAATTTAATTGTTCTACGTCCCTTTTAACCATAGCGTTCTGTTATCCGCGCCCAGCCTTCAACTTCGCTTCTGTACAGTCTAGGGCCGAGCTGCTACTGGGCTGGCTCATTCCTACGTTATGGTGCCTCATCGTTTTGGTGAGGGAAGTATATATATTTTTTTACATTTTGATAAAGTAAATGTTTGACTTTCAGAAAAACATATTGGTCATTCTCAGGCACTTAATTTTTTGTTGGTGCATTTTTCAAACTGTTAGGTACGTAATCTTAAACAGGATGGAAACGTGGGGCCTATATTAGCCATAGCTCTGTGAGTGAGCAAGCATAATGGTGAACAAATCAACAGGATTTTCACTTCTCTATCAAACATTTTTTAACATTTTGAAATGTTGTTAATTTTCGCTATAATTTTACACTAAATGAGAAGTGATATTTGCTGGGACAGAAAAGGTTCCCATAATATTGGAATGAACCAGCTGGCTACACGCAGGCAGACAGACCGAGGCCCGCCTTGTTCTCACCGGTCATTATCAACACAACGTCACAGTAAACTGCACTGCGGAGAATTCCGTCTGTCTGCTGGGGGTAAAGGCGACCCCAGGTCCGCTAAAAACAACTAGGTTTTGTTTTCAAATGATTGTTAAATAAATGTTACAACTTTTTTGGGAGGATTTGATATCATCACCGATTATTCCACATTTCATCGGAGTCAAGCCATCTACATATAGAATTTGATGCATCTGTTTGATTGATCCAACCTATGGACCACACAGAACGCACTGCAACTATCTCTGCAATGCAATGCTGCAAGGCAAACGTGGCTTTCCATTGGAAATTCATTTACTTCTGGTGTACCAAACCACAATTGTATTTTTTAAAATTTATTTGACCTTTATTTAACTAGGCAAGTCAGTTAAGAACAAATTCTTATTTTCAATGATGACCTAGGAACAGTGCCTTGTTCAGGGGCAGAACGACACATTTTTACCTTGTCAGTTTAGGGATTCAATCTTGCAACCTTTCGTTACTAGTCCAACGCTCTAACCACTAGGCTACCTGCTTCCTCTAACCACTAGGCTACCTGCCTCCTCTAACCACTAGGCTGCCTGCCGCCTCTAACCACTAGGCTGCCTGCCTCCTCTAACCACTAGGCTACCTGCCTCCTCTAACCACTAGGCTACCCGCCTCCTCTAACCACTAGGCTGCCTGCCTGCCTCCTCTAACCACTAGGCTACCCGCCTCCTCTAACCACTAGGCCACCTGCCGCCCCTCTAACCACTAGGCTACCTGCCTCCTCTAACCACTAGGCTACCTCCCTCCTCTAACCACTAGGCTACCTGCCTCCTCTAACCACTAGGCTACCCGCCTCCTCTAACCACTAGGCTACCCGCCTCCTCTAACCACTAGGCTACCTGCCTCCTCTAACCACTAGGCTACCTGCCTCCTCTAAACACTAGGCTACCTGCCGCCCCAACGCTATTGGTGTGATCAAGGCGTTACGCCTCATGTCCACCAGATGCATCAAACTCCCGAGTGGCGCAGCGGCCTAAGGCACTGCATCTCAGTGTAAGAGGCATCACTACAGTGCCTGGTTTGATTCCAGGCTGTTTCACATCCAGCCGTGATTGGGAGTCCCATAGGGCGGCGCACAATTCACCCAGCATCGTCTGAGTTTGGGCCGGGGAGTTAACCCACTGTTCCTAGGCCGTCATTGTAAATAAGAATTCATAAGAATAATGTTTTGAAGTGTCTGTCTATCTAGGAGACACTGTATGAGAAAGATCAGGAAAATGTTTAGTTGTTTTTGGACACATATTTAACCCCTTGTTTTTATTGGCACAAAACTACCTCCATACTTCCACTGGTTTGTATGGGTTACCGTGGTTACCTTCAGATGAGTCTCGTGACACTGGTGGGGGTCGTAGAGTAAAACGGAGAACACCATCGTGTTCGAGAGAGTCTCCCGTTTCCATAGAAGGGTCAGTGGATGCTACAGATGTTTTAGTGAGAAGACCAATTTTCAAGGTGTCTCCTGGTCTGACAAACACCTCTCTAGTTCTGTCCCCTTTCACCTCAGATGGGATGTCTCCTGGTCTGACAAACACCTCTCTAGTTCTGTCACCTTTCACCTCAGATGGGATGTCTCCTGGTCTGACAAACACCTCTCTAGTTCTGTCATCTTTCACCACAGATGGGATGTCTCCTGGTCTGACAAACACCTATCTAGTTCTGTCACCTTTCACCTCAGATGGGATGTCTCCTGGTCTGACAAACACCTCTCTAGTTCTGTCACCATTCACCGACATCGGCGGATAGGTAGGAGAATCTGATATCTGTAGTTTAAACTGGAAAGATTTCAATGTTATTTTGTTACACACAGGTGCGCCAATAGACCCTTAATGGTATTAACTAGCGATGTTGATGCGATCTGTTATTAGCCAGCTAGCCAATTTGACGTGGTCAAGCAATTAAAGTTAACCATCATGTCTGTCAGCGGCAATCGTGATTAAAGAGTGACTGCCCCTAAAAAGCAAATAATCCCTTTGGAAACGGCCTATTTGGCATTGTTATGAGTCAGTAACATTGATTCTAGTTTCAAAATTGACTTCAAAGTGTAAATAGGATAAATTTGGTCATAAAGTCAGTCTCGTCTAAAAAGGTGTTTAAACCTGAGTGTGTCACAATGAGTTGAGTTTGGATTACAATTATGTCAACAAATCATGCCCCATTTTGCCAAGCTCCACATTCAAATCGCCCCTCCGCCCACTTTGCTTCCCTTCATTGAATGGGGCCACGCCTTCCGCCCACTTTGCTTCCCTTCATTGAATGGGGCCACGCCTTCCGCCGACTTTGCTTCCCTTCATTGAATGGGGCCACGCCTTCCGCCCACTTTGCTTCCCTTCATTGAATGGGGCCACGCCTTCCGCCCACTTTGCTTCCCTTCATTGAATGGGGCCACGCCTTCCACCCACTTTGCTTCCCTTCATTGAATGGGGCCACGCCTTCCGCCCACTTTGCTTCCCTTCATTGAATGGGGCCACGCCTTCCGCCCACTTTGCTTCCCTTCATTGAATGGGGCCACGCCTTCCGCCCACTTTGCTTCCCTTCATTGAATGGGGCCACGCCTTCCACCCACTTTGCTTCCCCCCCACTTTTCTTCCCTTCATTGAATGGGGCTCAGTTGTTTCATCGCCACCAAGCGTGGTCAAAGGATCACGGGCCCCTATATGGATTGACCTCCACAGTCAAAGTTCTGCCGAAGGACCGTAGTAAGCGGTTGGAACACCCCCCTATCCACATCGATGGAACAGTAGTGGAGAGGGTAGTAAGTTTTAAGTTCCTCGGCATACACATCACAGACAAACTGAATTGGTCCACCCACACAGACAGCATCGTGAAGAAGGCGCAGCAGTGCCTCTTCAACCTCAGGAGGCTGAAGAAAATCGTCGTCACCAAAAGCACTCACAAACTTCTACAGATGCACAATCGAGAGCATCCTGTCGGGCTGTATCACCGCCTGGTACGGCAACTGCTCCGCCCACAACCGTAAGGCTCTCCAGAGGGTAGTGAGGTCTGCACAACGCATCACCGGGGGCAAACTACCTGCCCTCCAGGACACCTACACCACCCGATGTCACAGGAAGGCCATAAAGATCATCAAGGACAGCAACCACCCGAGCCACTGCCTGTTCACCCCGCTATCATCCAGAAGGCGAGGTCAGTACAGGTGCATCAAAGCTGGGACCGAGAGACTGAAAAACAGCTTCTATCTCAAGGCCATCAGACTGTTAAACAGCCCCCACTAACATTGAGTGGCTGCTGCCAACACACTGACTCAACTCCAGCCACTTTAATAATGGGAATTGATGGGAATTGATGTAAAATATATCACTAGCCACTTTAAACAATGCTACCTAATATAATGTTTACATACCCTACATTATTCATCTCATATGTATACGTATATACTGTACTCTATATCATCTATTGCATCCTTATGTAATACATGTATCACTAGCCACTTTAACTATGCCACTTTGTTTACATACTCTTCTCATATGTATATACTGCACTCAATACCATCTACTGTATCTTGCCTATGCCGCTCTGTACCATCACTCATTCATATATCTTTATGTACATATTCTTTATCCCCTTACACTGTGTATAAGACAGTAGTTTTGGAATTGTTAGCTAGATTACTTGTTGGTTATTACTGCATTGTCGGAACTAGAAGCACAAGCATTTCGCTACACTCGCACTAACATCTGCTAACCATGTGTATGTGACAAATAAAATTGGATTTGATTTGATTTTAATAGTTTCTTGGAGTTCGTCAGTCCCCAAGTCTGCACCAGTGTAACCAGTGTAACCAGGGATACTGGACGATAATGACCTCTCTGGTATAACTTAGCTAATGACGTTAGATAATGTTATTGCTGGCTATATAGGTAGCTATCGTTTAATGAAACGAGGCAGTCTAGCTAACGAGGCAGGCTAGATAACGAGGCAGTCTAGCTAACGAGGCGGGCTAGCTAACGAGGAAGGCTAGATAACGAGGCAGTCTAGCTAACGAGGCAGTCTAGCTAACGAGGCAGGCTAGCTAACGAGGCAGTCTAGATAACGAGGCTAGATAATGTTTCAACCCTGTTTCAATTAGGTTGTAGCTGATAACAGTGTATTGTCTAGATACTGCTGGTTATGTATCATTATCATTAAATGTCTGCTTGTTTTAGTCAATTGCAAACTACAGTACAACATTTATGCAAAGTGAAACTCGTCTAAAGACATTGCCTGTTCTCACTATTTAGAACAACGTAATATTGTTGGGCTTCCATCATGCCCCTTTTCATGGCGGTGCTAGCAGCCACATCAAATCAAATTTTATTAGTCACATGCGCAGAATAAAACAGGTGGTTAGTTGAGGTAGTATGTACATGTAGGTAGAGTTAATTAAAGTGACTATGCATAGATGATAACAGAGAGTGGCAGTGGTGTGGAGAGGAGAGAGGGGGCAATGCAAATAGTCTGGGTGGCCATTTGACTAGATGTTCAGGAGTCTTATGGCTTGGGGGTAGAAGCTGTTTAGAAGCCTCTTGGACCTAGACTTGGAACCCCAGTTGCCGTGCGGTAACAGAGAGAACAGTCTGTAACTAGGGTGGCAGGGGTCTTTGAATATTTTTATGGCCTTCCTCGGACACCGCCTGGTATAGAGGTCCTGGATGGCAGGAAGCTTGGCCCCAGTGATGTACTGGGCCGTATGCATTACCCTCTGTAGTGCCTTGTGGTCGGAGGCTGAGCAGTTGCCATACCAGGCAGTGATGCAACCAGTGCTCTCGATGGTGCAGCTGTAGAACATTTTGAGGATCTGAGGACCCATGCCAAATCTTTTCAATCTCATGAGGGGGAATAGGTTTTGTCGTGCCCGCTTCACGACTGTCATGGTGTGTTCGGAACATTCTAGTTTGTTGGTGATGTGGACACCAAGGAACTTGAAGCTCTGAACCTGCTCCACTGTAGCCCCGTTAATGAGAATGGGGGTGTGCTCGGTCCTCTTTATCCTGTAGTCCACAATCATCTCCTTTGTCTTGATCACGTTGAGGGAGAGGTTATTGTCCTGGCACCACATGGCCAGGTCTCTGACCCCTTCCCTATTGGCTGTCTCGTTGTTGTCGGTGATCAGGCCTACCACTGTTGTGTCATCGGGAAATTTAATGGTGTTGGAGTCTTGCTTAGCCGTGCAGTCATGAGTGAACAGGGAGTACAGGAGGGGACTGAGCATGCACCCCTGAGGGGTCCCTGTGTTGAGGATCAGCGTGGCAGATGTGATGTTACCTACCCTTACCACCCGGGGGAGGCCCGTCAGGAAGTCCAGGATCCAGTTGCAGAGGGAGGTTTTCAGTCCCAGGGTGTTGGATGCTGAGCTGTAGTCAATGAATAGCATTCTCACATAGGTGTTCCTTTTGTCCAGGTGTGAAAGGGCAGTGTGGAGTGCAATAGAGACGGCATCGTCTGTGGATCTGTTGGGGCAATATGCAAATTGGAGTGGGTCTAGGGTTTCTGGGATAATGATGTTGATGTGAGCCATGACCAGCCTTTCAAAGCATTTTATGGCTACAGAGATGAGTGCTACGGCTCGGTAGTCATTTAGGCAGGTTACCTTAGTGTTCTTGGGCACAGGCACTATGGTGGTCTGCTTAAAACATGTTGGTTTTACAGACTCGGACAGGGAGAGGTTGAAAATGTCAGTGAAGACACTTGCTAGTTGGTCAGTGCATGCTCGGATTACACGTCCTGGTAGTCTGTCTGGCCCTGCGGCCTTGTGAATGTTGACCTGTCTAAAGGTCTTACTCACATTGGCTGCGGAGAGCGTGATCACAGAGTCTTCTGGTACAGCTGGTGCTCTCATGCATGTTTCAGTGTTATTTGCCTTGAAGGGAGCATAGAAGAAGTTTGGCTCATCTGGTAGGCTTGTGTCACTGGGCAGCTCTCGACAGTGCTTCCCTTTGTAGTCTGTAATAGTTTGCAGGCCCTGCCACATCCGACGAGTGTCAGAGCCGGTGTAGTACGACTCGATCTTAGTCCTGTATTGACGCTTTGCCTGTTTGATGGTTCGTCGGAGGATTTCTTATAAGCTTCCGGTTTAGAGTCACGCTCCTTGAAAGCAGCAGCTCTAGCATTTAGCTCAGTGCTGATGCTGCCTGTAATCCATGGCTTCTGGTTGGGGTATGTACGTACGGTCACTGTGGGGACGACGTCATAGATGCGCTTATTGATGAAGCCAATGAGTGAGTGAGTGAGTGCTAGCTATCTACCAACCAAAACATTAAACTACCAAGACCAAAAACACACACAAACAGACTGTACAGCTGAGAGTGGCATTACAAACAGACTGTACTTAACAAGTTAAATGTCTTAGCTGTGATTAAATGTTCAGCTATGTGTAGCCTGCTTGGACATCAGGTCCCCACATCGAAAAGCCTGAAGCCACAGGGCTCCCTACATGGGAGCATTGTGGACCGTAGGTCGGGATTTTTGACTTGGTTACATTGAACATCACAGCAAAACAAAACAACCTTCCGACATGTTTTATAATTTCTGTATTACAAAACGACGAAGCTCCTTTACACTGGGGGTCAATGGAAAATAATGGCCCCCAAGGTGGGAGTGGTGGAGGGGAATTCCTTCTTATTACGTGAATATCAACTCGCACAAGTAGCATGCATTACCAGGCGGTAGGCAGGGTCAGGGTCAGGGTCAGGGTCAGGGTCAGGGTAAGGCAGAGGTCAGGGTCAGGGTTAGGGTCAGGGTCAGGGTAAGGCAGAGGTCAGGGTCAGGGTCAGGGTCAGGGTAAGGCAGAGGTCAGGGTCAGGGTTAGGGTCAGGGTCAGGGTAAGGGTAAGGCAGAGTGGTCAGGCAGGCAGAGTGGTCAGGCAGGCAGAGTGGTCAGGCAGGCAGAGTGGTCAGCAGGCAGAGTGGTCAGGCAGGCAGAGTGGTCGGCAGGCAGAGTGGTCAGCAGGCAGAGTGGTCAGCAGGCAGAGTGGTCAGGCAGGCAGAGTGGTCGGCAGGCAGAGTGGTCAGCAGGCAGAGTGGTCAGCAGGCAGAGTGGTCAGCAGGCAGAGTGGTCAGGCAGGCAGAGTGGTCGGCAGGCAGAGTGGTCAGCAGGCAGAGTGGTCAGCAGGCAGAGTGGTCAGGCAGGCAGAGTGGTCGGCAGGCAGAGTGGTCAGCAGGCAGAGTGGTCAGCAGGCAGAGTGGTCAGCAGGCAGAGTGGTCAGGCAGGCAGAGTGGTCGGCAGGCAGAGTGGTCAGCAGGCAGAGTGGTCAGCAGGCAGAGTGGTCAGCAGGCAGAGTGGTCAGGCAGGCAGAGTGGTCAGGCAGGCAGGGTGGTCAGGCAGGCAGAGTGGTCAGCAGGCAGAGTGGTCAGGCAGGCAGAGTGGTCAGGCAGGCAGAGTGGTCAGGCAGGCAGAGTGGTCGGCAGGCAGAGTGGTCAGCAGGCAGAGTGGTCAGGCAGGCAGAGTGGTCAGGCAGGCAGCGTGGTCAGGCAGGCGGGCTCGGAGTCAGGGTCAGGCAGGCAGAGTGGTCAGGCAGGCAGAGTGGTCAGGCGGGCGGGCTCGGAGTCAGGGTCAGGCAGGCAGAGTGGTCAGGCAGGTGGGCTCGGAGTCAGGGTCAGGTAGGCAGAGTGGTCAGGCAGGCGGGCTCAGAGTCAGGGTTAGGCAGGCAGAGTGGTCAGGCAGGCGGGCTCAGAGTCAGGGTCAGGCAGGCGGGCTCGGAGTCAGGGTCAGGCAGGCAGGCGGGCTCGGAGTCAGGGTCAGGCAGGCAGGCGGGCTCGGAGTCAGGGTCAGGCAGGCGGGCGGGCTCGGAGTCAGGGTCAGGGAGGCGGGCGGGCTCGGAGTCAGGGTCAGGAAGGCAGGCGGGCTCGGAGTCAGGGTCAGGCAGGCAGGCGGGCTCGGAGTCAGGGTCAGGCAGGCAGGCGGGCTCGGAGTCAGGGTCAGGCAGGCGGGCTCGGAGTCAGGGTCAGGCAGGCAGGCGGGCTCGGAGTCAGGGTCAGGCAGGCGGGCGGGCTCGGAGTCAGGGTTAGGCAGGCAGGCAGGCGGGCTCGGAGTCAGGGTCAGGCAGGCAGGCAGGCGGGCTCGGAGTCAGGGTCAGGCAGGCGGGCTCGGAGTCAGGGTCAGGCAGGCGGGCTCGGAGTCAGGGTCAGGCAGGCAGGCGGGCTCGGAGTCAGGGTCAGGCAGGCAGGCGGGCTCGGAGTCAGGCAGGCAGGCGGGCTCGGAGTCAGAGTCAGGCAGGCAAGCGGGCTCGGAGTCAGGCAGGCATGGTAAGGGTCAAAACTAGGAGGGCGAGAATAGAGAAACGGGAAAACACAGGAGACAAAACGCTGGTTTGCTTGAACAAACAAGACGAACAGAAAACAGACGAACAGAAAACAGAGGTCTAAATACATAAATAAAGATAAAGGGAAGATGGCCGACACCTCCGACACCTGGAGGGGGCAAGAACAGGTGAAACAGAACAGGGTGTGACAGATACAGTTGAAGTCGGAAGTTTACATACACTTAGTTTGGAGTCATAAAACTAGTTTTTCAACCACTCCACACATTTCTTGTGAACTTACTATAGTTTTGGCAAGTCAGTTAGGACATCTACTTCGTGCATGACACAAGTCATTTTTCCAACAATTGTTTACAGACAGATTATTTCACTTATTTTTATTTATTTAATTTTTTCACCTTTATTTAACCAGGTAGGCTAGTTGAGAACAAGTTCTCATTTTACAACTGCGACCTGGCCAAGATAAAGCAAAGCAGTGTGACAGAAACAACAACACAGAGTTACACATGGAGTAAACAAAACATAGTCAATAATACAGTAGAACAAAAGAAAACAAAAAGTCTATATACAGTGAGTGCAAATGAGGTAAGTTAAGGGAGGTAAGGCAATAAATAGGCCATGCAGGCAAGGTAATTACAATATAGCAATTAAACACTGGAATGGTAGATGTGCAGAAGAGGAATGTGCAAATAGAGATACTGGGGTGCAAAGGAGCAAGATAAATAAATAAATACTGTATGGGGATGACGTAGGTAGATAGATGGGCTGTTTACAGATGGGCTATGTACAGGTGCAGTGATCTGTGAGCTGCTCTGACAGCTGGTGCTTAAAGTTAGTGAGGGAAATATGAGTCTCCAGCTTCAGTGATATTTGCAGTTCGTTCCAGTCATTGGCAGCAGAGAACTGGAAGGAAAGACGACCAAAGTAGGAATTGGCTTTGGGGGTGACCAGTGAGATATACCTGCTGGAGTGTGTGCTACGAGTGGGTGCTGCTATGGTGATCAGTGAGCTGAGATAAGGCGGGGCTTTACTTAGCAAAGACAGATGACCTGGAGCCAGTGGGTTTGGCGACGAGTATGAAGCGAGGGCGACGAGAGCGTACAGGTCACAATGGTGGGTAGTGTATGGGGCTTTGGTGAGAAAACGGATGACACTGTGATAGACTGCATCCAGTTTGTTGAGTAGAGTGTTGGAGGCTATTTTATAGATGAAGTCGAGGATCGGTAGGATGGTCAGTTTTACGAGGGTATGTTTGGCAGCATGAGTGAAGGATGCTTTGTTGCGATATAGGAAGCCAATTCTAGATTTAATTTTGGATTAGAGATGCTTAATGTGAGTCTGGAAGGAGAGTTTACAGTCTAACCAGACACCTAGGTATTTGTAGTTGTCCACGTATTCTAAGTCAGAGCCGTCCAGAGTAGTGATGCTGGACGGGCGAGCAGGTGCAGGTAGCGATCGGTTGAATAGCATGCATTTAGTTTTACTTGCATTTAAGAGCAGTTGGAGGCCACGGAAGGAGAGTTGT
The DNA here is from genome assembly GCF_002021735.2 of Oncorhynchus kisutch. Taxonomy (NCBI): domain Eukaryota; kingdom Metazoa; phylum Chordata; class Actinopteri; order Salmoniformes; family Salmonidae; genus Oncorhynchus; species Oncorhynchus kisutch. The sequence continues at coordinate 50,804,781 of NC_034199.2, forward strand.
ATGGCATTGAAGCTTGTCTGGGGGTTAGTTAACACAGTGTCCAAAGAAGGGCCAGAAGTATACAGAATGGTGTCGTCTGCGTAGAGGTTGATCAGAGAATCACCAGCAGCAAGAGCAACATAATTGATGTATACAGAGAAGAGAGTCGGCCCGAGGATTGAACCCTGTGGCACCCCCATAGAGACTGCCAGAGGTCCGGACAACAGGCCCTCCGATTTGACACACTGAACTCTGTCAGAGAAGCAGTTGGTGAACCAGGCGAGGCAGTAAGACTGTGGTGATTGACAGAGTCAAAAGCCTTGGCCAGGTCGATAAATACGGCTGCACAGTATTGTCTCTTATCGATGGCAGTTATGATGTCGTTTAGCACCTTGAGCGTGGCTGAGGTGCACCCATGACCAGCTCTGAAACCAGATTGCATAGCGGAGAAGGTACGGTGGGATTCGAAATGGTCGGTAATCTGTTTGTTAACTTGGCTTTCGAAGACCTTAGAAAGACAGGGTAGGATAGATATAGGTCTGTAGCAGTTTGGATGATATGAAAGAGAGGTTGAACAGGCTAGTAATAGGGGTTGCAACAATTTCGGGCAGGTAATTTTAGAAATAGAGGGTCCAGATTGTCTAGCCCGGCTGATTTGTAGGGGTCCAGATTTTGCAGCTCTTTCAGAACATCAGCTATCTGGATTTGGGTGAAGGAGAAATGGTGGGGGCTTTGGCGGGTTGCTGTGGAGGGTGCCGGGCAGTTGACCGGGGTAGGGGTAGCCAGGTGGAAAGCATGGCCAGAAGTAGAGAAATGCTTATTGAAAATCTCAATTATAGTGGAATTATCGACAGTGTTTCCTAGCCTCAGTGCAGTGGGCAGCTGGGAGGAGGTGCTCTTATTCTCCATGGACTTTACAGTGTCCCAGAACTTTTTTGAGTTAGTACTACAGGATGCAAATTTCTGTTTGAAAAAGCTAGCCTTAGCTTTCCTAACTGCCTGTGTATATTTGTTCCTAACTTCCCTGAAAAGTTGCATATCACAGGGGCTATTTGATGCTATTGCAGAACGCCACAGGATGTTTTTGTGCTGTTATAATTCACTGCATCACAATTCCAGTGGGTCAGAAGTTTACACACATTAAGTTGACTGTGCCTTTAAAAAGCTTGCAACTGCACAAGGGGACAAAGATCATATTTTTTGGAGAAATGTCCTCAGGTCTGATGAAACAAAAATAGAACTGTTTTGCCATGATGACCATCGTTATGTTTGGAGGAAAAAAGGGGAGTCGAAGAACACCATCCCAACCGTAAAGCACGGGGGTGGCAGCATCATGTTGTGGGGGTGCTTGCATCATGTTGTGGGGGTGCTTTGCTGCAGGAGGGACATGTGCACTTCACAAAATAGATGGCATCATGAGGCGGGACAATTATGTGGACAATCATTTCACATTCTTAAAATAAAGTGGTGATCCTAACTGACCTAAGACAGGGAATTTTTACTGGGATTAAATGTCAGGAATTGTGAAAAACTGAGTTTAAATGTATTTGGCTAAAGTGTATGTAAACTTCCAACTTCAACTGTATATGTCCTGGTGGTAGCAAGCACACACTCAAGAAACACCCACATCAAACCACAGGTGTTAGGAGCATGATAATTAGCACAGGTGTTAGGAGCATGATAATTAGCACAGGTGTTAGGAGCATGATAATTAGCACAGGTGTTAGGAGCATGATAATTAGTACAGGTGTTAGGAGCATGATAATTAGCACAGGTGTTAGGAGCATGATAATTAGCACAGGTGTTAGGAGCATGATAATTAGCACAGGTGTTAGGAGCATGATAATTAGCACAGGTGTTAGGAGCATGATAATTAGCACAGGTGTTAGGAGCATGATAATTAGGACAGGTGTTAGGAGCATGATAATTAGCACAAGTGTTAAGAGCATGATAATTAGTACAGGTGTTAGGAGCATGATAATTAGCACAGGTGTTAGGAGCATGATAATTAGCACAGGTGTTAGGAGCATGATAATTAGCACAGGTGTTAGGAGCATGATAATTAGCACAGGTGTTAGGAGCATGATAATTAGTACAGGTGTTAGGAGCATGATAATTAGCACAGGTGTTAGGAGCATGATAATTAGCACAGGTGTTAGGAGCATGATAATTAGTACAGGTGTTAGGAGCATGATAATTAGCACAGGTGTTAGGAGCATGATAATTAGCACAGGTGTTAGGAGAATGATAATTAGCACAGGTGTTAGGAGCATGATAATTAGCACAGGTGTTAGGAGCATGATAATTAGCACAGGTGTTAGGAGCATGATAATTAGCACAGGTGTTAGGAGCATGATAATTAGCACAGGTGTTAGGAGCATGATAATTAGCACAGGTGTTAGGAGCATGATAATTAGCACAGGTGTTAGGAGCATGATAATTAGCACAGGTGTTAGGAGCATGATAATTAGCACAGGTGTTAGGAGCATGATAATTAGCACAGGTCTGACCCCTCTTCAAACGGACAGGTCTGACCCCTCTTCAAACGGACAGGTCTGACCCCTCTTCAAGCTGACAGGTCTGACCCCTCTTCAAACGGACAGGTCTGACCCCTCTTCAAACGGACAGGTCTGACCCCTCTTCAACCCAGAGACCTGTCTCCTCTCTACCTCCAGCCATGAGACCTGCCTCCTCCCTACCTCTCTACCTCCAGCCCTGAAACCTGCCTCCTCTCTACCTGCAGCCCTGAGACCTGTCTCCTCTCTACCTCCAGCCATGAGACCTGCCTCCTCCCTACCTCCAGCCCTGAGACCTGCCTCCTCTCTACCTCTCTACCTCCAGCCCTGAGACCTGCCTCCTCCCTACCTCCAGCCCTGAGACCTGCCTCCTCTCTACCTCTCTACCTCCAGCCCTGAGACCTGCCTCCTCTCTACCTCCAGCCCTGACGCCTGCTGGTGGACCTGGGTTGACTGTCACAGTCCTGGAGGGCAGGAGGCAGAGAGATCAACTCTTCATACATGTTGGCTTAGTGCATATGGTCAAGACAAATAACCAAACATGGGGTTTCTACAGAGCTGTGTAACATTTGGTTTGTGGATTAGAAGTAACGCAAACATTTTAGGATGTTAAAGGCAGTGTGCAGTTTAATCTGTTGATCCTATTTTCTGCATATTCAATTATTATACATTTATAAAACATGAAGTATATTCAGTTAAGTTCCTGTATGTCTGTCTCCAGCTGGTCTCGCTCTCTCTCTCTCCAGTGAAAGGACCCTCCTGATTCTCTCTGAGGAGCTCTTCTCTCTCTCTCTCCAGTGAAAGGACCCTCCTGATTCTCCCTGAGCAGCTCTTCCCACAGGCAGCTGGAGAGAGAATGCATAACAGACACACAAGTCAATGTCAAAATTAAAATATCCTCAACAACATAGCAGCATTACCCAACCAAATAGCAGCATTACCCAACCAAATAACAGCATTACCCAACCAAATAACAGCATTACCAATCAAATAGCAGCATTACCCAACCAAATAACAGCATTACCAACCAAAAGGCAGCATTACCCAACCAAAAGTCAGCATTACCCAACCAAATAGCAGCATTACCCACCAAATAGCAGCATTACCCACCAAATAGCAGCATTACCCAACCAAATAGCAGCATTACCCAACCAAATAACAGCATTGCCCGACCAACTAGCAGCATTACCCAACCAAATAGCAGCATTACCAACCAAAAGGCAGCATTACCCAACCAAATAGCAGCATTACCAACCAAATAGCAGCATTACCAACCAAATAGCAGCATTACCCACCAAATAGCAGCATTACCCAACCAAATAACAGCATTGCCCGACCAACTAGCAGCATTACCCAACCAAAAGGCAGCATTACCAACCAAAAGGCAGCATTACCCAACCAAATAGCAGCATTACCAACCAAATAGCAGCATTACCAACCAAATAGCAGCATTACCCACCAAATAGCAGCATTACCCAACCAAATAGCAGCATTACCCAACCAAATAGCAGCATTACCAACCAAATAGCACTATTACCCACCAAATAGCAGCATTACCCAACCAAATAGCAGCATTACCCAACCAAAGAAAGGCCACTGCTCCTTTTCTCTCTCTCCTCCATCAGAGCAGTGACTTCTGTCTCCTTCTCCTCTGGTAGGGTCTCCACATCTCTCTCCTCCATCAGAGCAGTGACTTCTGTCTCCTTCTCCTCTGGTAGGGTCTCCACATCTCTCTCCTCCATCAGAGCAGTGACTTCTGTCTCCTTCTCCTCTGGTAGGGTCTCCACATCTCTCTCCTCCATCAGAGCAGTGACTTCGGTCTCCTTCTCCTCTGGTAGGGTCTCCACAATCAGAGCCCACTCAAGTGATGCACCCCTCCGAGGGACGGCTGGAAGAGCCCCAGTAAGCCAGTGACTCAGCCCCTGTAATCCCAGTGGAAAGAGGGGAACCGGCCAGGCAGAGACAGCAAGGGCGGTTCGTTGCGCCAGAGCCTTTCCGTTCACCTTCCCACTCCTCGGCCAGACTACACTCAATCATAGGACCCACTGAAGAGATGAGTCTTCAGTAAAGACTTAAAGGTTGAGACCGAGTCGGCGTCTCTCACATGGGTAGGCAGACCATTCCATAAAAATGGAGCTCTATAGGAGAAAGCCCTGCCTCCAGCTGTTTGCTTAGAAATTCTAGGGACAATTAGGAGGCCTGCGTCTTGTGACCGTAGCGTACATGTAGGTATGTACGGCAGGACGAAATCGGAAAGATAGGTAGGAGCAAGCCCTTGTAATGCTCTGTAGGTTAGCAGTAAAACCTTGAAATCAGCCCTTAACTTAACAGGAAGCCAGTGTAGGGAGGCTATCACTGGAGTAATATGATCACGTTTTGATTCTAGTCAGGATTCTAGCAGCCGTATTTAGCACTAACTGAAGTTTATTTAGTGCTTTATCCGGGTAGCCGGAAAATAGAGCATTGCAGTAGTCTAACCTAGAAGTAACAAAAGCATGGATACATTTTTCTGCATCACTTTTGGACAGAAAGTTTCAGATTTTTTAAATGTTACGAAGATGGAAAAAAGCTGTCCTTGAAACAGTCTTGATATGTTCGTCAAAAGAGAGATCAGGGTCCAGAGTAACGCCGAGGTCCTTCACAGTTTTATTTGAGATGACTGAACAACCATCAAGATGAATTGTCAGATCCAACAGAAGATCTCTTTGTTTAAAAGTAAATAACTTCCCGACATTCGCTTCATTCCAGTCTAATGTCTAGACCAGTTCAGACCTGTAGTGTCTGGGCGTTAAGCTCCCTCTTGTCCTTTGCCAGGGCCAATCAGCCATGGGCTCCAGGGCATCACGACTCTCTGATACCCCTCTCTTTAGGAGGGTCTGACTGGACCACTGGGGTAGGACTGACTCACGGCCCGGAAGGAGGGAGAATAATTAGAGGGAGGAGACAGAGAGGGGGGAACAAGGGATGTGAGTAGCACGGCCACCAGTGGGAGACACTGAGTCAAATATGTGTTCCTGCTACATTTACAGTAAATGCACAGCTCACAAAGGGGATGAGAGGAAGTAAAGATAGCAAGGACAGGCTAATTGACTAGAATGCAAGGACAGGCTAATTGACTAGAATGCAAGGACAGGTTAATTGACTAGAATGTAAGGACAGGTTAATTGACTAGAATGCAAGGACAGGCTAATTGACTAGAATGCAAGGACAGGCTAATTGACTAGAATGCAAGGACAGACTAATTGACTAGAATTCAAGGACAGACTAATTGACTAGAATGCAAGGACAGGTTAATTGACTAGAATGCAAGGACAGGTTAATTGACTAGAATGCAAGGACAGGTTAATTGACTAGAATGCAAGGACAGACTATTTGACTAGAATGCAAGGACAGACTAATTGACTAGAATGCAAGGACAGGTTAATTGACTAGAATGCAAGGACAGGCTAATTGACTAGAATGCAAGGACAGACTAATTGACTAGAATGCAAGGACAGACTAATTGACTAGAATGCAAGGACAGGTTAATTGACTAGAATGCAAGGACAGGCTATTTGACTAGAATGCAAGGACAGGTTAATTGACTAGAATGCAAGGACAGGTTAATTGACTAGAATGCAAGGACAGGTTAATTGACTAGAATGCAAGGACAGGTTAATTGACTAGAATGCAAGGACAGGCTAATTGACTAGAATGCAAGGACAGGTTAATTGACTAGAATGCAAGGACAGGCTATTTGACTAGAATGCAAGGACAGGTTAATTGACTAGAATGCAAGGACAGGTTAATTGACTAGAATGCAAGGACAGGTTAATTGACTAGAATGCAAGGACAGGCTAATTGACTAGAATGCAAGGACAGGCTAATTGACTAGAATGCAAGGACAGGTTAATTGACTAGAATGCAAGGACAGACTATTTGACTAGAATGCAAGGACAGACTAATTGACTAGAATGCAAGGACAGGTTAATTGACTAGAATGCAAGGACAGGCTAATTGACTAGAATGCAAGGACAGACTAATTGACTAGAATGCAAGGACAGACTAATTGACTAGAATGCAAGGACAGGTTAATTGACTAGAATGCAAGGACAGGCTATTTGACTAGAATGCAAGGACAGGTTAATTGACTAGAATGCAAGGACAGGTTAATTGACTAGAATGCAAGGACAGACTAATTGACTAGAATGCAAGGACAGGTTAATTGACTAGAATGCAAGGACAGGTTAATTGACTAGAATGCAAGGACAGGTTAATTGACTAGAATGCAAGGACAGGCTAATTTACTAGAATGCAAGGACAGGTTAATTGACTAGAATGCAAGGACAGGTTAATTGACTTGAATGCAAGGACAGGCTAATTGACTAGAATGCAAGGACAGGTTAATTGACTAGAATGCAAGGACAGGTTAATTGACTAGAATGCAAGGACAGGTTAATTGACTAGAATGCAAGGACAGACTAATTGACTAGAATGCAAGGACAGGTTAATTGACTAGAATGCAAGGACAGGTTAATTGACTAGAATGCAAGGACAGGTTAATTGACTAGAATGCAAGGACAGGCTAATTTACTAGAATGCAAGGACAGGTTAATTGACTAGAATGCAAGGACAGGTTAATTGACTAGAATGCAAGGACAGGCTAATTGACTAGAATGCAAGGACAGGTTAATTGACTAGAATGCAAGGGCAGGTTAATTGACTAGAATGCAAGGACAGGTTAATTGACTAGAATGCAAGGACAGGTTAATTGACTAGAATGCAAGGACAGGTTAATTGACTAGAATGCAAGGACAGACTAATTGACTAGAATGCAAGGAAGGGTTAATTGACTAGAATGCAAGGACAGGCTAATTGACTAGAATGCAAGGACAGGTTAATTGACTAGAATGCAAGGACAGGCTAATTGACTAGAATGCAAGGACAGGTTAATTGACTAGAATGCAAGGACAGGTTAATTGACTAGAATGCAAGGACAGGTTAATTGACTAGAATGCATTTGCCCAAGGAGGTAAGGGAGTGTAAACAAGAGGATACCATCCTGATCTATTCTGTAGTATGACAGAACTAGAACTACAGAATATACTATGTTCCAGGTGATAGGTGTACCTGTCATGTTCGTCACATAGAAATACAAAAACCCTCGACAAACAAAAAAATAGATTTACCCACTCTAGTCACACCCTGACCTAACCAAAATATATAGAAAAACAGAGATATCTAAGGTCAGGGCGTGACAGTACCTTGCTCAGAAAATCCTTAGAATCAGCAGCTTCCTCTCCTGCCCCCTCCCTGTCCAGTACAGAGGGTCAGAGGGCGAGATGGCAGATTGTTTAACTTGACAGTGTGACTTCTGTTCCTCAGGAGGTCCAGTATACAGTGGCACATAGCTGGGTTGATGTTCATGTCCTGTAGCTTAGTCAATAGTTTGTGGGGATTGATGGTATTGAAGGCGGAGCTAAATGAACAAGATGCCTGCGTGGGTGTCGGGTGTCTCAGTGTGTGGTGGAGTGTCGGGTGAATGGAGGCTTCAACTGACCTATTAGCTCTGTAAGCAAACCTGTTGGTCCATCAATGGGGATGTGCATATGTAAATATGCAAATACATGCTAGAACGCACCAATAGGATCTCGCTAGCTCGTACTTGGCTCTGCCCACCTCGTTCTACCCTCTATGATTCATTTGCCCCCACTGTAAACGACACAGATGAACTATCTTGAGTTAGTTATAAATATCTTTGATCAAGATCGCATGTAGAAGGCTTTCCTACCTTCAAAAGAAGGGTCCTTCGATACATACTGTGAATAGTGACAAGTTAAATATGTACCCTTTAATAGGGATATTGAAACATATCCATTATATTTTACATTCATTTCGCTTTTCCTAAAAATAACTTCTTCACAGCAGGATTCAGAAGTGTAAACTTTACCTCTGACCCGAAAACAGAGGAACGATGCAGGACCTGTTGTGCAGAAAATGTCACTTGATAGATAGTCATGTCTCCTTGTCTTTGATAGCGAGTGTATGTATCCTATCCAATGATCTACCCTGGATTGCTGATGCAATGCACTAGCCAATGAGAGGATTTAAGTAGTCCTCCATAGGAATGAATGGAATTCTACAGCATTTCAATGAAATGGACAAAAGGACAAAATGACATGTATTTTGGTATTTTGTTGTTGTCATTAGTAACATTAGAACTTTAAAAACAATTATACTTTAAGAATTTTTTTTAAATATATTTTATGTTTACATAATATAATGTAAAAGTATGCATTAAGGTGTCTGTAATATAATACACATGGAAAAAACACATGTAGACATTAATACATGCATTTCTAAAACTTCCAAAAATATATATATACACTGGTAGGAGAGAGCCAAGATGGAGGCACGGTGGCATAAAAACACTGGTGGGGGAGAGCCAAGATGGAGGCACGGTGGCATCAACACACTGGTGGGGGAGAGCCAAGATGGAGGCACGGTGGCATCAACACACTGGTGGGGGAGAGCCAAGATGGAGGCACGGTGGCATCAAAACACTGGTGGTGGAGAGCCAAGATGGAGGCACGGTGGCATCAACACACTGGTAGGAGAGAGCCAAGATGGAGGCACGGTGGCATCAAAACACTGGTGGTGGAGAGCCAAGATGGAGGCACGGTGGCATCAACACACTGGTAGGAGAGAGTCAAGATGGAGGCACGGTGGCATCAAAACACTGGTAGGAGAGAGCCAAGATGGAGGCACAGTGGCATCAACACACTGGTAGGAGAGAGCCAAGATGGAGGCACGGTGGCATCAAAACACTGGTAGGAGAGAGCCAAGATGGAGGCACGGTGGCATCAAAACACACCACCCCCATACAAGTCATCTAGTGTATATATAAATCACTGATCATATCTCCAGCAGGTGGCACAGCTCTACAGTAACAGAAACACAAGACGACCAGAGCAGCTGTATGTGGGCCAAAGTCACAAAATTGTATTTAAATCATTGTAAGACAACAAAGAGTATAAATATTTTATTTAAAACAACATTTTGAACTACGGGAACAAACATTATAGCTAGACCACTCATGGGTGGTGAATGCAGGAGCTAATCCTCAGTAGCTTATCTTTTCAGGATGTACAGTATAGCATTAGTAGGCAGTACAGATAATGCACAGAATTGTCTAACAAAGTATACACGTTCATGTTTAACATACACTGCACCATAGACATAAACACCTGATTTGCTTGTGATATTCCTATCTAGACAAGACAAATGAAAGACTCTATACATTTCCTTGACAACATCTTATTATTTCTTCATTTTACATTGAATGAATGCCAGATACCCATATAACATACAAGTATATTTAGATGCAGGGCATTATGTTCTCCTTTAACACAATATGTGAAACCCATCCATGTTTCTATTGAAGCTAATAAATGACTGTAAATAACCACATATAAAAAGAGATTATTTTTGAATTATGATATTGTAATTATTTACGAGCTATATTATTACAATGGCAAGACAGCAGCTGAAAATCATGGCACGGTATAAAACTCTCACGTTTATTCTAGAGGCAATCAAGAATTCAAGCCTTCAATTTGAATGCAATGCAAAGCAACAAAAATGATGACTCAGTATTATAAATACAATGTCGTTTGAAGACTTTGAAGTCTAATCTTGGAAGGCTGTCATCTCGGAACCTAGAAGTCTGTCATCTCGGAACCTAGAAGTCTGTCATCTCGGAACCTAGAAGTCTGTCATCTCGGAACCTAGAAGTCTGTCATCTCGGAACCTAGAAGTCTGTCATCTCGGAACCTAGAAGTCTGTCATCTCGGAACCTAGAAGTCTGTCATCTCGGAACCTAGAAGTCTGTCATCTCGGAACCTAGAAGTCTGTCATCTCGGGACCTAGAAGTCTGTCATCTCGGGACCTAGAAGTCTGTCGTCTCGGAACCTAGAAGTCTGTCATCTCGGAACCTAGAAGTCTGTCATCTCGGAACCTAGAAGTCTGTCGTCTCGGAACCTAGAAGTCTGTCATCTCGGAACCTAGAAGTCTGTCATCTCGGAACCTAGAAGTCTGTCGTCTCGGAACCTAGAAGTCTGTCATCTCGGAACCTAGAAGTCTGTCATCTCGGAACCTAGAAGTCTGTCGTCTCGGAACCTAGAAGTCTGTCATCTCGGAACCTAGAAGTCTGTCGTCTCGGAACCTAGAAGTCTGTCATCTCGGAACCTAGAAGTCTGTCATCTCGGAACCTAGAAGTCTGTCATCTCGGAACCTAGAAGTCTGTCATCTCGGAACCTAGAAGTCTGTCATCTCGGAACCTAGAAGTCTGTCATCTCGGAACCTAGAAGGCTGTCGTCTCGGAACCTAGAAGTATGTCATCTCGGAACCTAGAAGTCTGTCATCTCGGAACCTAGAAGTCTGTCATCTCGGAACCTAGAAGTCTGTCATCTCGGAACCTAGAAGTCTGTCATCTCGGAACCTAGAAGTCTGTCATCTCGGAACCTAGAAGTCTGTCATCTCGGAACCTAGAAGTCTGTCATCTCGGAACCTAGAAGTCTGTCATCTCGGAACCTAGAAGTCTGTCATCTCGGGACCTAGAAGTCTGTCATCTCGGGACCTAGAAGTCTGTCGTCTCGGAACCTAGAAGTCTGTCATCTCGGAACCTAGAAGTCTGTCATCTCGGAACCTAGAAGTCTGTCGTCTCGGAACCTAGAAGTCTGTCATCTCGGAACCTAGAAGTCTGTCATCTCGGAACCTAGAAGTCTGTCGTCTCGGAACCTAGAAGTCTGTCATCTCGGAACCTAGAAGTCTGTCATCTCGGAACCTAGAAGTCTGTCATCTCGGAACCTAGAAGTCTGTCATCTCGGAACCTAGAAGTCTGTCGTCTCGGAACCTAGAAGTCTGTCATCTCGGAACCTAGAAGTCTGTCATCTCGGAACCTAGAAGTCTGTCATCTCGGAACCTAGAAGTCTGTCATCTCGGAACCTAGAAGTCTGTCATCTCGGAACCTAGAAGTCTGTCATCTCGGAACCTAGAAGGCTGTCGTCTCGGAACCTAGAAGTATGTCATCTCGGAACCTAGAAGTCTGTCATCTCGGAACCTAGAAGTCTGTCATCTCGGAACCTAGAAGTCTGTCATCTCGGAACCTAGAAGTCTGTCGTCTCGGAACCTAGAAGTCTGTCGTCTCGGAACCTAGAAGTCTGTCATCTCGGAACCTAGAAGTCTGTCATCTCGGAACCTAGAAGTCTGTCATCTCGGAACCTAGAAGTCTGTCATCTCGGAACCTAGAAGTCTGTCATCTCGGAACCTAGAAGTCTGTCATCTCGGAACCTAGAAGTCTGTCATCTCGGAACCTAGAAGTCTGTCGTCTCGGAACCTAGAAGTCTGTCATCTCGGAACCTAGAAGTCTGTCATCTCGGAACCTAGAAGTCTGTCATCTCGGAACCTAGAAGTCTGTCATCTCGGAACCTAGAAGTCTGTCGTCTCGGAACCTAGAAGTCTGTCATCTCGGAACCTAGAAGTCTGTCATCTCGGAACCTAGAAGTCTGTCATCTCGGAACCTAGAAGTCTGTCATCTCGGAACCTAGAAGTCTGTCATCTCGGAACCTAGAAGTCTGTCGTCTCGGAACCTAGAAGTCTGTCATCTCGGAACCTAGAAGTCTGTCATCTCGGAACCTAGAAGTCTGTCATCTCGGAACCTAGAAGTCTGTCGTCTCGGAACCTAGAAGTCTGTAATCTCGGAACCTAGAAGTCTGTCGTCTCGGAACCTAGAAGTCTGTCGTCTCGGAACCTAGAAGTCTGTCATCTCGGAACCTAGAAGTCTGTCGTCTCGGAACCTAGAAGTCTGTCATCTCGGAACCTAGAAGTCTGTCATCTCGGAACCTAGAAGTCTGTCATCTCGGAACCTAGAAGTCTGTCATCTCGGAACCTAGAAGTCTGTCATCTCGGAACCTAGAAGTCTGTCGTCTCGGAACCTAGAAGTCTGTCATCTCGGAACCTAGAAGTCTGTCATCTCGGAACCTAGAAGTCTGTCATCTCGGAACCTAGAAGTCTGTCATCTCGGAACCTAGAAGTCTGTCATCTCGGAACCTAGAAGTCTGTCGTCTCGGAACCTAGAAGTCTGTCATCTCGGAACCTAGAAGTCTGTCGTCTCGGAACCTAGAAGTCTGTCGTCTCGGAACCTAGAAGTCTGTCATCTCGGAACCTAGAAGTCTGTCATCTCGGAACCTAGAAGTCTGTCATCTCGGAACCTAGAAGTCTGTCATCTCGGAACCTAGAAGTCTGTCATCTCGGAACCTAGAAGTCTGTCATGACACGAGAGACTAGCTGTTAGGTAATTGTCCAGCTTGGATTCCTTTGCTATAGCAGTTCAGTTTCATAGTAGATCATATCCAGTTTAAAACCTTTGGTAGCGCAGGGCCACTGACACACCCTGCATTTGAATCTCATTCTCAACCTTTCTAATCAGCTGTTATTTCCAGACCAACACACTCCTCCTTTCTCCTTTCCCATGAGTCTTTGCTGAAGCAGTTCAGTTTAACTCTCAAGCTTTCATTTTCAAGCTTTATATGAAGTTGTAAATTACAACAAACAAAGAAGCAGTGCACATTCCCATCTTCTCTTTTTAATTTAATTGTTTTAAATGTTACCTTTATTTAGCCAGGCAAGTCAGTCAAGATCAAATTCTTATTTTCAATGAGGGCCTAGGAACAGTGGGTTAACTGCCTGTTCAGGGGCAGAACGACAGATTTGTACCTTGTCAGCTCGGGGATTCGAACTTGCAACCTTTCGGTTACTAGTCCAACGCTCTAACCACTAGGCTACCCTGCCGCCCTTTCTTCCCCTGTTGGAGCCAGTTTCTATCTTTCTTTGGTTATGCAAATATCTGTTTATTAGGTCATATTGCACCATTTAGAATCATTTCGATTCTATATAAGGTGTATACTTTAATTTGGTTATGTGGTCTTATGATTTAAATGCGATAACGGTCAATTACGCCCTCTAGCCAGAAACTGTTAGAAATACTGGCGGGCCCGCCCAGATATGTAAATTGTGAATTTAGAGACAGGAAGTAAGGCTTGCTGGTGAGGGCAAATGTCTGAGATACTGTGAAGGTATAAATGTTTTGAACCACATGTCTTACCTTGCTTTTTTTAGTTTAAATTGAATATTGGAACCTTTGTTATTATCCGAATGTATTATTTAGAATTTTACAAATAGAAACTTTTAGTTTTAATAAATCAAGCCACTGGATTCTTGACTTTAGATGGGATTTTGCATCTCAGATCATCTGGTTTTCCCACGGCGGAAAGCCGCTGCGATCCAATCTATTCTCCTGTAACAGTGTCCATGTTTTCCATAAGATGGCGCCGTACCGTAATGCTGTCGTCTTCAGAGCTTCGACCCAACTTTGCTATACAGTAACGTGCTATACAGTAACATCAAAGCTCTGGCTCTGTGCTTCACAGATCGGGGTTTTAACTGACAGACATCATAGACTTGAGCACTGTGTGCTTCACAGATCTTTCCCCCAGCCCTCCCGCTAATTGGGCAACTTTAGCAAATGTTTTGTTGACTGAGCGATGCTGTAAATTACAAGGACTCTATGTATTTTAGAAGTTGAAATGTTGTAGAGGATAATAAATATGTTCCCGTTAATAAATTATCATAAATATGTATATATTCCTGCTACCAACCAGTCACCTTTCAGCCATGTTTATGTGCATCCTACGTACAATCACTTTTTATGTATAAACCCACCCCCACCCCCATATAAGGTACTGACCTGTATATACAACCACTCCAGGACCCTGGACATTGAATAAGGTTCTGGTACTGACCTGTATATACAACCACTCCAGTACCCTGGACATTGAATAAGGTTCTGACCTGTATATACAACCACTCCAGTACCCTGGACATTGAATAAGGTTCTGGTACTGACCTGTATATACAACCACTCCAGGACCCTGGACATTGAATAAGGTACTGGTACTGACCTGTATAAACAACCACTCCAGTACCCTGGACATTGAATAAGGTACTGGTACTGACCTGTATATACAACCACTCCAGTACCCTGGACATTGAATAAGGTACTGGTACTGACCTGTATATACAACCACTCCAGTACCCTGGACATTGAATAAGGTACTGACCTGTATATACAACCACTCCAGGACCCTGGACATTGAATAAGGTTCTGGTTCTGACCTGTATATACAACCACTCCAGGACCCTGGACATTGAATAAGGTACTGACCTGTATATACAACCACTCCAGGACCCTGGACATTGAATAAGGTTCTGACCTGTATATACAACCACTCCAGGACCCTGGACATTGAATAAGGTACTGACCTGTATATACAACCACTCCAGGACCCTGGACATTGAATAAGGTTCTGGTACTGACCTGTCTATACAACCACTCCAGTACCCTGGACATTGAATAAGGTTCTGGTACTGACCTGTCTATACAACCACTCCAGTACCCTGGACATTGAATAAGGTTCTGGTACTGACCTGTCTATACAACCACTCCAGTACCCAAGTGGCGAATAAACTTTGAAACTTGTCCCTCTTATAGTGTAAGTTGTTTACAAACCAACGTCACACATTCCTTCCCTCATTTTCCACAATCTCATGATGCTGCTTCAACATAATCTCTCTCGTCGCTTTAAAAGCAGGATTCTCTCCCTCAGCCTGGATCTCCGACACAACTGGGGAGACAATTACAGTTCTGTCTGCCTTTCTATCTGTCTGTCGGCCATTCTGTCTGTCGGTCTGTCTGCCTTTGTCTGTCTGCCTTTGGGTTGGTCTGTCTGGCTGTCTGCCTTTCTGTTGGTCTGTCTGGCTGTCTGACTTTCTGTTGGTCTGTCTCTCTTTCTGTTGGTCTGTCTGCCTTTCTGTTGGTCTGTCTGCCTGTCTGCCTTTCTGATGGTCTGTCTGCCTGTCTGCCTTTCTGTTGGTCTGTCTGCCTTTCTGTTGGTCTGTCTGCCTGCCTGCCTTTCTGTTTGTCTGTCTGCCTTTCTGTTGGTCTGTCTGCCTTTCTGTTGGTCTGTCTGCCTTTCTGTTGGTCTGTCTGCCTGCCTGCCTGCCTTTCTGTTGGTCTGTCTCTCTTTTTGTTGGTCTGTCTGCCTTTCTGTTGGTCTGTTTGGCTGTCTGCCTTTCTGTTGGTCTGTCTCTCTTTTTGTTGGTCTGTCTGCCTTTCTGTTGGTCTGTCTGCCTTTCTGTTGGTCTGTCTGCCTTTCTGTTGGTCTGTCTGCCTGTCTGCCTTTCTGTTGGTCTGTCTCTCTTTTTGTTGGTCTGTCTGCCTTTCTGTTGGTCTGTCTGCCTTTCTGTTGGTATGTCTGCCTGTCTGCCTTTCTGTTGGTCTGTCTGCCTTTCTGTTGGTCTGTCTGCCTGTCTGCCTTTCTGTTGGTCTGTCTGCCTGTCTGCCTTTCTGTTGGTCTGTCTGCCTTTCTGTTGGTATGTCTGCCTGCCTGCCTTTCTGTTGGTCTGTCTGCCTTTCTGTTGGTCTGTCTGCCTTTCTGTTGGTCTGTCTGCCTTTCTGTTGGTCTGTCTGCCTGCCTGCCTTTCTGTTGGTCTGTCTCTCTTTTTGTTGGTCTGTCTGCCTTTCTGTTGGTCTGTTTGGCTGTCTGCCTTTCTGTTGGTCTGTCTCTCTTTTTGTTGGTCTGTCTGCCCTTCTGTTGGTCTGTCTGCCTTTCTGTTGGTCTGTCTGCCTTTCTGTTGGTCTGTCTGCCTTTCTGTTGGTCTGTCTGCCTTTCGGTTGGTTCTGTCTGTCTGCCTTTCTGTTGGTCTGTCTGCCTGCCTGCCTGCCTTTCTGTTGGTCTGTCTGCCTGCCTGCCTGCCTTTCTGTTGGTCTGTCTGCCTGCCTGCCTTTCTGTTGGTCTGTCTGCCTGCCTGCCTTTCTGTTGGTCTGTCTGCCTGCCTGCCTGCCTTTCTGTTGGTCTGTCTGCCTGCCTGCCTGCCTTTCTGTTGGTCTGTCTGCCTGTCTGCCTGCCTGCCTTTCTGTTGGTCTGTCTGCCTGCCTGCCTTTCTGTTGGTCTGTCTGCCTGCCTGCCTTTCTGTTGGTCTGTCTGCCTGCCTGCCTTTCTGTTGGTCTGTCTGCCTGCCTGCCTTTCTGTTGGTCTGTCTGCCTGCCTTTCTGTCCAGCAACGCTAGAAAAGCTGTGATTCCTTCCCCTTCCATTGTTCCACCATGTTTCTCTGGCTCAGATAGTGGAGCGTCAGAACAGTGAGGAATCAGTATGTCTTCAGTCTGAAGACTTTAGACAGGGGAGAGGTGGCACTAGAATAGACGAGAAAGGATCCTGCTGTGGTATTGAAATATTCCCAGTCCGTACAGCCAATGGTTGGGAGCCGGTGGATAGGGACAAATCCCTCATATCCCTGCCACCTGGAGGGACAAGCACAGCAGGATATAGGTCAAACTATTTATGTTTTCATTTCATATGAATTAAAGTCCATTGAGTGATTTACCACACTGTTTAATAGAGTACCTCACCTGTATATAACACTGTTTAATAGAGTACCTCACCTGTATATAACACTGTTTAATAGAGTACCTCACCTGTATATAACACTGTTTAATAGAGTACCTCACCTGTATATAACACTGTTTAATAGAGTACCTCACCTGTATATAACACTGTTTAATAGAGTACCTCGCCTGTATATAACACTGTTTAATAGAGTACCTCACCTGTATATAACACTGTTTAATAGAGTACCTCACCTGTATATAACACTGTTTAATAGAGTACCTCGCCTGTATATAACACTGTTTAATAGAGTACCTCACCTGTATATAACACTGTTTAATAGAGTACCTCACCTGTATATAACACTGTTTAATAGAGTACCTCACCTGTATATAACACTGTTTAATAGAGTACCTCGCCTGTATATAACACTGTTTAATAGAGTACCTCACCTGTATATAACACTGTTTAATAGAGTACCTCACCTGTATATAACACTGTTTAATAGAGTACCTCGCCTGTATATAACACTGTTTAATAGAGTACCTCACCTGTATATAACACTGTTTAATAGAGTACCTCACCTGTATATAACACTGTTTAATAGAGTACCTCACCTGTATATAACACTGTTTAATAGAGTACCTCGCCTGTATATAACACTGTTTAATAGAGTACCTCGCCTGTATATAACACTGTTTAATAGAGTACCTCGCCTGTATATAACACTGTTTAATAGAGTACCTCACCTGTATATAACACTGTTTAATAGAGTACCTCACCTGTATATAACACTGTTTAATAGAGTACCTCACCTGTATATAACACTGTTTAATAGAGTACCTCGCCTGTATATAACACTGTTTAATAGAGTACCTCACCTGTATATAACACTGTTTAATAGAGTACCTCACCTGTATATAACACTGTTTAATAGAGTACCTCACCTGTATATAACACTGTTTAATAGAGTACCTCGCCTGTATATAACACTGTTTAATAGAGTACCTCACCTGTATATAACACTGTTTAATAGAGTACCTCACCTGTATATAACACTGTTTAATAGAGTACCTCACCTGTATATAACACTGTTTAATAGAGTACCTCACCTGTATATAACACTGTTTAATAGAGTACCTCACCTGTATATAACACTGTTTAATAGAGTACCTCACCTGTATATAACACTGTTTAATAGAGTACCTCACCTGTATATAACACTGTTTAATAGAGTACCTCACCTGTATATAACACTGTTTAATAGAGTACCTCGCCTGTATATAACACTGTTTAATAGAGTACCTCACCTGTATATAACACTGTTTAATAGAGTACCTCACCTGTATATAACACTGTTTAATAGAGTACCTCACCTGTATATAACACTGTTTAATAGAGTACCTCACCTGTATATAACACTGTTTAATAGAGTACCTCACCTGTATATAACACTGTTTAATAGAGTACCTCGCCTGTATATAACACTGTTTAATAGAGTACCTCACCTGTATATAACACTGTTTAATAGAGTACCTCACCTGTATATAACACTGTTTAATAGAGTACCTCGCCTGTATATAACACTGTTTAATAGAGTACCTCACCTGTATATAACACTGTTTAGAGAGTACCTCACCTGTATATAACACGTTTAATAGAGTACCTCACCTGTATATAACACTGTTTAATAGAGTACCTCACCTGTATATAACACTGTTTAATAGAGTACCTCACCTGTATATAACACTGTTAATAGAGTACCTCACCTGTATATAACACTGTTTAATAGAGTACCTCGCCTGTATATAACACTGTTTAATAGAGTACCTCACCTGTATATAACACTGTTTAATAGAGTACCTCACCTGTATATAACACTGTTTAATAGAGTACCTCGCCTGTATATAACACTGTTTAATAGAGTACCTCACCTGTATATAACACTGTTTAATAGAGTACCTCACCTGTATATAACACTGTTTAATAGAGTACCTCACCTGTATATAACACTGTTTAATAGAGTACCTCACCTGTATATAACACTGTTTAATAGAGTACCTCACCTGTATATAACACTGTTTAATAGAGTACCTCACCTGTATATAACACTGTTTAATAGAGTACCTCACCTGTATATAACACTGTTTAATAGAGTACCTTGCCTGTATATAACACTGTTTAATAGAGTACCTCGCCTGTATATAACACTGTTTAATAGAGTACCTCACCTGTATATAACACTGTTTAATAGAGTACCTCACCTGTATATAACACTGTTTAATAGAGTACCTCACCTGTATATAACACTGTTTAATAGAGTACCTCGCCTGTATATAACACTGTTTAATAGAGTACCTCACCTGTATATAACACTGTTTAATAGAGTACCTCACCTGTATATAACACTGTTTAATAGAGTACCTCACCTGTATATAACACTGTTTAATAGAGTACCTCGCCTGTATATAACACTGTTTAATAGAGTACCTCACCTGTATATAACACTGTTTAATAGAGTACCTCGCCTGTATATAACACTGTTTAATAGAGTACCTCACCTGTATATAACACTGTTTAATAGAGTACCTCGCCTGTATATAACACTGTTTAATAGAGTACCTCACCTGTATATAACACTGTTTAATAGAGTACCTCACCTGTATATAACACTGTTTAATAGAGTACCTCACCTGTATATAACACTGTTTAAAGAATACGAGGATCCATCGTGAGAATTGGCCACAACAAGGAACTTCTCTTCACCCACCGAGAAGAATTCCCAGTCCACCGCACTGCAAAGATCAAACCACAGTGGAGTGTTTAGGCACCAGGTGTGTACCGGGTGTGTACCAGGTGTGTACTGGGTGTGTACCAGGTGTGTACCCGGTGTGTACCCGGTGTGTACCAGGGGTGTACCAGGGGTGTACCAGGAGTGTACCAGGGGTGTACCAGGTGTGTACCAGGTGTGTACCAGGGGTGTACCAGGTGTGTACCCGATGTGTACCGGGGGTGTACCAGGGGTGTACCAGGTGTGTACCCGGTGTGTACCAGGGGTGTACCAGGGGTGTACCAGGTTTGTTGTTCATGTGTCTGACGCATCGCTCCAAAGGGATTAAGTTGTTTAAATTGAATTGGAGAGAGGACAACGAGGTAAAGAATATGTTGTAAAGGACAAAACAAGGCTTTTATAGAGAACTGAATGCCCTCTGGTGTGGCTCAGTGGACTAACCTGTTTGTGACGATGTCCTGGAACTTAACAAAGGTCTGTGTGATCACGTTCAGTTCGTAGATGGTTGAGTTGATGTTGTAGTGACTAGGGCCTCTCTCGTTCAGTTTCTGGCCGTTAGCCACCGCCAGGAAGTACCGATCCTTAACCTGGAACATCTCCCAGTCCGTCGCTCCCACCGTCTGCGGGGGTCAGAGGTTAGGGGTCAAGGAGAAGGTTCAAGGTCAGTAAAAAAACATCCCAGAAATGTTCCATACACACAAAAGCTTATTTTTCTCACATGTGCATACATGTGTTTACATCCCTGTTAGTGAACATTCCTCCTTTACCAAGATAATCCATCCACCTGACAGGTGTGGCAGATCAAGAAGCTGATTAAACAGCATGGTCATTACACAGGTGCACCCTGTGCTGGGGACAATAAAAGGCCACTTTAAAATGTGCAACACAATGCCACAGATGTGTAAATTTGAGGGAGCGAGCAACCATAGACCATGTGTAGGGCGTTGTGTGGGCAAGCGGCTTGCTGATGTCAACATTGTGAACAGAGTGCCCCATGGTGGGGTTATGGTAAGGGCAGGAATAAGCTACAGACAACGAACACAATTGCATTTAATCGATGGCAATTTGAATGCACAGAGATACCGTGACGAGATCCTGAGGCCCATTGTTGTGCCATTCATCCACAGCCATCACCTCATGTTTCAGCATGATAATGCACGGTCCCATGTTGAAAAGATCTGGCCACAATTCCTGGAAGCTGAAAATGTCCCAGTTCTTCCATGGCCTGCATACTCAGACATGTCACCCATTGAGCATGTTTGGGATGCTCTGGATCGACCTGTACAACAGCATGTTCCAGTTCCTGTCAACATCCAGCAACTTCACACAGCCATTGAAGAGGAGTGGGACAACATTCCACAGACCACAATCAACATCCTGATCAATCAACAGCCTGATCAATCAACAGCCTGATCAATCAACAGCCTGATCAATCAACAGCCTGATCAATCAACAGCCTGATCAATCAACAGTCTGATCAACTCCATGTGAAGGAGATGTTGTCGCGCTGCATGAGGCAAATGGTGGTCACACCAGATACTGTCTGGTTTTCTGTGAATGTCACGTCTTCTCCCGCGTTGCCGGGATACTAACCACCAGTCCTGGGATCCATCATTACACACACCTGGCATCAAACATTACCTCATCATTACGCACAACTGGACTCCATTACCTCACGTATTACCTCCCCTGTACCTGGCCCTCCGTTAGGTTCTTTCCCCAGTCAGCATTGTGTTTCATGTCTATACACTACTGGTGTTTGTTCTATTGTTCCATGTTCCGTTTAGTACTAAACTCACCACCTTGTTTTCTGACTCTCAGCGTCTACGTGACAGAGAAGGAGATGTGTCGCGCCGCTTGAGACAAATCCTTTTCACACCAGATACTGACTGGTTTTCTGATCCTACTTTTTTTTTAAGTTCAAAAGTAATCTGTGACCAACACATGCATATCTGTATTCCCAGTCATGTGAAATCCATAGATTAGGGTCTAATGAATTCATTTCAAATGACTGATTTCCTTATCTGAACTGTAACTCAGTAAAATCTTTGAAATTGTTGCATGTTTCGTTTATATCTTTGTTTAGTACAGTTCTGGGTTAACTTTCGCTCAGATTCAGACAACGATGGAGATCGGGGCATATCCTGGAGAAGAAACAGCTTGAGTAATGATTTGTGGTTTCATCATGTGGTATTATGTACAGGACATCTAGTCTGTCTGCCAGGAGGACTAGAGCAACAGTCTGATGTCATAAAGCTGTGAAGTCTCTGTCTGCCAGGAGAACTAGAGTAACAGTCTGATGTCATAAAGCTGTGAAGTCTCTGTCTGAGGGGAGAACTAGAGCAACAGTCTGATGTCATAAAGCTGTGAAGTCTCTGTCTGCCAGGAGAACTAGAGTAACAGTCTGATGTCATAAAGCTGTGAAGTCTCTGTCTGAGGGGAGAACTAGAGCAACAGTCTGATGTCATAAAGCTGTGAAGTCTCTGTCTGAGGGGAGAACTAGAGTAACAGTCTGATGTCATAAAGCTGTGAAGTCTCTGTGAGGGGAGAACTAGAGCAACAGTCTGATGCCATAAAGCTGTCGATTCTCTGTCTGCCAGGAGAACTAGAGTAACAGTCTGATGTCATAAAGCTGTGAAGTCTCTGTCTGAGGGGAGAACTAGAGCAACAGTCTGATGTCATAAAGCTGTGAAGTCTCTGTCTGAGGGGAGAACTAGAGTAACAGTCTGATGTCATAAAGCTGTGAAGTCTCTGTGAGGGGAGAACTAGAGCAACAGTCTGATGCCATAAAGCTGTCGATTCTCTGTCTGCCAGGAGAACTAGAGTAACAGTCTGATGTCATAAAGCTGTGAAGTCTCTGTCTGAGGGGAGAACTAGAGTAACAGTCTGATGTCATAAAGCTGTGAAGTCTCTGTCTGAGGGGAGAACTAGAGCAACAGTCTGATGCCATAAAGCTGTCGATTCTCTGTCTGCCAGGAGAACTAGAGTAACAGTCTGATGTCATAAAGCTGTGAAGTCTCTGTCTGCCAGGAGAACTAGAGCAACAGTCTGATGTCATAAAGCTGTGAAGTCTCTGTCTGAGGGGAGAACTAGAGCAACAGTCTGATGTCATAAAGCTGTGAAGTCTCTGACTGAGGGGAGAACTAGAGTAACAGTCTGATGTCATAAAGCTGTGAAGTCTCTGTGAGGGGAGAACTAGAGCAACAGTCTGATGCCATAAAGCTGTCGATTCTCTGTCTGCCAGGAGAACTAGAGTAACAGTCTGATGTCATAAAGCTGTGAAGTCTCTGTCTGCCAGGAGAACTAGAGCAACAGTCTGATGTCATAAAGCTGTGAAGTCTCTGTCTGAGGGGAGAACTAGAGTAACAGTCTGATGTCATAAAGCTGTGAAGTCTCTGTCTGCCAGGAGAACTAGAGCAACAGTCTGATGTCATAAAGCTGTGAAGTCTCTGTCTGAGGGGAGAACTAGAGCAACAGTCTGATGTCATAAAGCTGTGAAGTCTCTGTCTGCCAGGAGAACTAGAGCAACAGTCTGATGTCATAAAGCTGTGAAGTCTCTGTCTGAGGGGAGAACTAGAGTAACAGTCTGATGTCATAAAGCTGTGAAGTCTCTGTCTGAGGGGAGAACTAGAGTAACAGTCTGATGTCATAAAGCTGTGAAGTCTCTGTCTGAGGGGAGAACTAGAGTAACAGTCTGATGTCATAAAGCTGTGAAGTCTCTGTGAGGGGAGAACTAGAGCAACAGTCTGATGTCATAAAGCTGTCGATTCTCTGTCTGCCAGGAGAACTAGAGTAACAGTCTGATGTCATAAAGCTGTGAAGTCTCTGTCTGCCAGGAGAACTAGAGCAACAGTCTGATGCCATAAAGCTGTGAAGTCTCTGTCTGCCAGGAGAACTAGAGCAACAGTCTGATGTCATAAAGCTGTGAAGTCTCTGTCTGCCAGGAGAACTAGAGTAACAGTCTGATGTCATAAAGCTGTGAAGTCTCTGTCTGCCAGGAGAACTAGAGTAACAGTCTGATGTCATAAAGCTGTGAAGTCTCTGTCTGCCAGGAGAACTAGAGCAACAGTCTGATGCCATAAAGCTGTGAAGTCTCTGTCTGCCAGGAGAACTAGAGCAACAGTCTGATGTCATAAAGCTGTGAAGTCTCTGTCTGCCAGGAGAACTAGAGCAACAGTCTGATGTCATAAAGCTGTGAAGTCTCTGTCTGCCAGGAGAACTAGAGTAACAGTCTGATGTCATAAAGCTGTGAAGTCTCTGTCTGAGGGGAGAACTAGAGTAACAGCCTGATGTCATAAAGCTGTGAAGTCTCTGTCTGAGGGGAGAACTAGAGTAACAGTCTGATGTCATAAAGCTGTGAAGTCTCTGTCTGAGGGGAGAACTAGAGTAACAGTCTGATGTCATAAAGCTGTGAAGTCTCTGTCTGAGGGGAGAACTAGAGTAACAGTCTGATGTCATAAAGCTGTAAAGTCTCTGTCTGAGGGGAGAACTAGAGTAACAGTCTGATGTCATAAAGCTGTGAAGTCTCTGTGAGGGGAGAACTAGAGCAACAGTCTGATGTCATAAAGCTGTCGATTCTCTGTCTGCCAGGAGAACTAGAGTAACAGTCTGATGTCATAAAGCTGTGAAGTCTCTGTCTGCCAGGAGAACTAGAGCAACAGTCTGATGCCATAAAGCTGTGAAGTCTCTGTCTGCCAGGAGAACTAGAGCAACAGTCTGATGCCATAAAGCTGTGAAGTCTCTGTCTGCCAGGAGAACTAGAGCAACAGTCTGATGTCATAAAGCTGTGAAGTCTCTGTCTGCCAGGAGAACTAGAGCAACAGTCTGATGTCATAAAGCTGTGAAGTCTCTGTCTGCCAGGAGAACTAGAGTAACAGTCTGATGTCATAAAGCTGTGAAGTCTCTGTCTGAGGGGAGAACTAGAGTAACAGTCTGATGTCATAAAGCTGTGAAGTCTCTGTGAGGGGAGAACTAGAGTAACAGTCTGATGTCATAAAGCTGTGAAGTCTCTGTCTGCCAGGAGAACTAGAGTAACAGTCTGATGTCATAAAGCTGTGAAGTCTCTGTCTGCCAGGAGAACTAGAGTAACAGTCTGATGTCATAAAGCTGTGAAGTCTCTGTCTGCCAGGAGAACTAGAGCAACAGTCTGATGTCATAAAGCTGTGAAGTCTCTGTCTGAGGGGAGAACTAGAGTAACAGTCTGATGTCATAAAGCTGTGAAGTCTCTGTCTGAGGGGAGAACTAGAGCAACAGTCTGATGTCATAAAGCTGTGAAGTCTCTGTCTGCCAGGAGAACTAGAGTAACAGTCTGATGTCATAAAGCTGTGAAGTCTCTGTCTGAGGGGAGAACTAGAGCAACAGTCTGATGTCATAAAGCTGTGAAGTCTCTGTCTGAGGGGAGAACTAGAGTAACAGTCTGATGTCATAAAGCTGTGAAGTCTCTGTGAGGGGAGAACTAGAGCAACAGTCTGATGCCATAAAGCTGTCGATTCTCTGTCTGCCAGGAGAACTAGAGTAACAGTCTGATGTCATAAAGCTGTGAAGTCTCTGTCTGAGGGGAGAACTAGAGCAACAGTCTGATGTCATAAAGCTGTGAAGTCTCTGTCTGAGGGGAGAACTAGAGTAACAGTCTGATGTCATAAAGCTGTGAAGTCTCTGTCTGAGGGGAGAACTAGAGCAACAGTCTGATGCCATAAAGCTGTCGATTCTCTGTCTGCCAGGAGAACTAGAGTAACAGTCTGATGTCATAAAGCTGTGAAGTCTCTGTCTGCCAGGAGAACTAGAGCAACAGTCTGATGTCATAAAGCTGTGAAGTCTCTGTCTGAGGGGAGAACTAGAGTAACAGTCTGATGTCATAAAGCTGTGAAGTCTCTGTCTGAGGGGAGAACTAGAGCAACAGTCTGATGTCATAAAGCTGTGAAGTCTCTGTCTGCCAGGAGAACTAGAGCAACAGTCTGATGTCATAAAGCTGTGAAGTCTCTGTCTGAGGGGAGAACTAGAGTAACAGTCTGATGTCATAAAGCTGTGAAGTCTCAGTCTGAGGGGAGAACTAGAGTAACAGTCTGATGTCATAAAGCTGTGAAGTCTCTGTCTGAGGGGAGAACTAGAGTAACAGTCTGATGTCATAAAGCTGTAAAGTCTCTGTCTGAGGGGAGAACTAGAGTAACAGTCTGATGTCATAAAGCTGTGAAGTCTCTGTGAGGGGAGAACTAGAGCAACAGTCTGATGTCATAAAGCTGTCGATTCTCTGTCTGCCAGGAGAACTAGAGCAACAGTCTGATGCCATAAAGCTGTGAAGTCTCTGTCTACCAGGAGAACTAGAGTAACAGTCTGATGTCATAAAGCTGTGAAGTCTCTGTCTGCCAGGAGAACTAGAGCAACAGTCTGATGCCATAAAGCTGTGAAGTCTCTGTCTGCCAGGAGAACTAGAGCAACAGTCTGATGTCATAAAGCTGTGAAGTCTCTGTCTGCCAGGAGAACTAGAGCAACAGTCTGATGTCATAAAGCTGTGAAGTCTCTGTCTGCCAGGAGAACTAGAGTAACAGTCTGATGTCATAAAGCTGTGAAGTCTCTGTCTGCCAGGAGAACTAGAGTAACAGTCTGATGTCATAAAGCTGTGAAGTCTCTGTCTGCCAGGAGAACTAGAGCAACAGTCTGATGTCATAAAGCTGTGAAGTCTCTGTCTGAGGGGAGAACTAGAGTAACAGTCTGATGTCATAAAGCTGTGAAGTCTCTGTCTGAGGGGAGAACTAGAGCAACAGTCTGATGTCATAAAGCTGTGAAGTCTCTGTCTGCCAGGAGAACTAGAGTAACAGTCTGATGTCATAAAGCTGTGAAGTCTCTGTCTTCCAGGAGAACTAGAGTAACAGTCTGATGTCATAAAGCTGTGAAGTCTCTGTCTGCCAGGAGAACTAGAGCAACAGTCTGATGTCATAAAGCTGTGAAGTCTCTGTCTGAGGGGAGAACTAGAGCAACAGTCTGATGTCATAAAGCTGTGAAGTCTCTGTCTGAGGGGAGAACTAGAGTAACAGTCTGATGTCATAAAGCTGTGAAGTCTCTGTGAGGGGAGAACTAGAGCAACAGTCTGATGCCATAAGCTGTCGATTCTCTGTCTGCCAGGAGAACTAGAGTAACAGTCTGATGTCATAAAGCTGTGAAGTCTCTGTCTGAGGGGAGAACTAGAGTAACAGTCTGATGTCATAAAGCTGTGAAGTCTCTGTCTGAGGGGAGAACTAGAGCAACAGTCTGATGCCATAAAGCTGTCGATTCTCTGTCTGCCAGGAGAACTAGAGTAACATCTGATGTCATAAAGCTGTGAAGTCTCTGTCTGCCAGGAGAACTAGAGCAACAGTCTGATGTCATAAAGCTGTGAATCTGCTGTCTGAGGGGAGAACTAGAGTAACAGTCCTGATGTCATATAAGCTGTGAAGTCTCTGTCTGAAGGGAAGAACTAGATAAAGTCTGATGTCATAAAGCTTGAAGTCTCTGGTCTGAGGGGAGAACTAGAGTATACAGTCTGATGTCATAAAAGCCTGTGAAGTCTCTGTCTGAGGGGAGAACTAGAGTAAACATGTCTGATGTCATAAACTGTGAATCTCTGTCTGAGGGGAGAAAATAGAGTGAACAGTCTGATGTCAAAAGCTGTGAAGTCTCTGTCTGAGGGAAAGTAATCTAAGTACCAGCTGATGGTCATAAAGCTGTGAAGTCTCTTCTGCCAGGGGAGAAACTAGAGCAACAGTCTGATGTCATAAAGCTGTGAAGTCTCTGTCTGCAGGAGAACTAGAGTAACAGTCTGATGTCATAAAGCTGTGAAGTCTCTGTCTGCCAGGAGAACTAGAGTAACAGTCTGATGTCATAAAGCTGTGAAGTCTCTGTCTGCCAGGAGAACTAGAGCAACAGTCTGATGTCATAAAGCTGTGAAGTCTCTGTCTGAGGGGAGAAACTAGAGTAACAGTCTGATGTCATAAAGCTGTGAAGTCTCTGTCTGAGGGAGAACTAGAGCAACAGTCTGATGTCATAAAGCTGTGAAGTCTCTGTCTGCCAGGAGAACTAGAGTAACAGTCTGATGTCATAAAGCTGTGAAGTCTCTGTCTTCCAGGAGAACTAGAGTAACAGTCTGATGTCATAAAGCTGTGAAGTCTCTGTCTGCCAGGAGAACTAGAGCAACAGTCTGATGTCATAAAGCTGTGAAGTCTCTGTCTGAGGGGAGAACTAGAGTAACAGTCTGATGTCATAAAGCTGTGAAGTCTCTGTCTGAGGGGAGAACTAGAGTAACAGTCTGATGTCATAAAGCTGTGAAGTCTCTGTCTGAGGGGAGAACTAGAGTAACAGTCTGATGTCATAAAGCTGTGAAGTCTCTGT
This sequence comes from Oncorhynchus kisutch, assembly GCF_002021735.2. NCBI lineage: Eukaryota > Metazoa > Chordata > Actinopteri > Salmoniformes > Salmonidae > Oncorhynchus > Oncorhynchus kisutch. Next base: position 50,832,913 of record NC_034199.2, read on the forward strand.
CTGAGGGGAGAACTAGAGTAACAGTCTGATGTCATAAAGCTGTGAAGTCTCTGTCTGAGGGGAGAACTAGAGTAACAGTCTGATGTCATAAAGCTGTGAAGTCTCTGTCTGAGGGGAGAACTAGAGTAACAGTCTGATGTCATAAAGCTGTGAAGTCTCTGTCTGAGGGGAGAACTAGAGTAACAGTCTGATGTCATAAAGCTGTGAAGTCTCTGTCTGAGGGGAGAACTAGAGTAACAGTCTGATGTCATAAAGCTGTGAAGTCTCTGTGAGGGGAGAACTAGAGCAACAGTCTGATGCCATAAAGCTGTCGATTCTCTGTCTGCCAGGAGAACTAGAGTAACAGTCTGATGTCATAAAGCTGTGAGGTCTCTGTCTGAGGGGAGAACTAGAGTAACAGTCTGATGTCATAAAGCTGTGAAGTCTCTGTCTGAGGGGGAGAACTAGAGCAACAGTCTGATGCCATAAAGCTGTCGATTCTCTGTCTGCCAGGAGAACTAGAGTAACAGTCTGATGTCATAAAGCTGTGAAGTCTCTGTCTGCCAGGAGAACTAGAGCAACAGTCTGATGTCATAAAGCTGTGAAGTCTCTGTCTGAGGGGAGAACTAGAGCAACAGTCTGATGCCATAAAGCTGTCGATTCTCTGTCTGCCAGGAGAACTAGAGTAACAGTCTGATGTCATAAAGCTGTGAAGTCTCTGTCTGCCAGGAGAACTAGAGCAACAGTCTGATGCAGTAAAGCTGTGAAGTCTCTGTCTGCCAGGAGAACTAGAGCAACAGTCTGATGTCATAAAGCTGTGAAGTCTCTGTCTGAGGGGAGAACTAGAGTAACAGTCTGATGTCATAAAGCTGTGAAGTCTCTGTCTGAGGGGAGAACTAGAGTAACAGTCTGATGTCATAAAGCTGTGAAGTCTCTGTCTGAGGGGAGAACTAGAGTAACAGTCTGATGTCATAAAGCTGTAAAGTCTCTGTCTGAGGGGAGAACTAGAGTAACAGTCTGATGTCATAAAGCTGTGAAGTCTCTGTGAGGGGAGAACTAGAGCAACAGTCTGATGTCATAAAGCTGTCGATTCTCTGTCTGCCAGGAGAACTAGAGTAACAGTCTGATGTCATAAAGCTGTGAAGTCTCTGTCTGCCAGGAGAACTAGAGCAACAGTCTGATGCCATAAAGCTGTGAAGTCTCTGTCTACCAGGAGAACTAGAGTAACAGTCTGATGTCATAAAGCTGTGAAGTCTCTGTCTGCCAGGAGAACTAGAGCAACAGTCTGATGCCATAAAGCTGTGAAGTCTCTGTCTGCCAGGAGAACTAGAGCAACAGTCTGATGTCATAAAGCTGTGAAGTCTCTGTCTGCCAGGAGAACTAGAGCAACAGTCTGATGTCATAAAGCTGTGAAGTCTCTGTCTGCCAGGAGAACTAAAGTAACAGTCTGATGTCATAAAGCTGTGAAGTCTCTGTCTGCCAGGAGAACTAGAGCAACAGTCTGATGTCATAAAGCTGTGAAGTCTCTGTCTGAGGGGAGAACTAGAGTAACAGTCTGATGTCATAAAGCTGTGAAGTCTCTGTCTGAGGGGAGAACTAGAGCAACAGTCTGATGTCATAAAGCTGTGAAGTCTCTGTCTGCCAGGAGAACTAGAGTAACAGTCTGATGTCATAAAGCTGTGAAGTCTCTGTCTTCCAGGAGAACTAGAGTAACAGTCTGATGTCATAAAGCTGTGAAGTCTCTGTCTGCCAGGAGAACTAGAGTAACAGTCTGATGTCATAAAGCTGTGAAGTCTCTGTCTGCCAGGAGAACTAGAGCAACAGTCTGATGTCATAAAGCTGTGAAGTCTCTGTCTGAGGGGAGAACTAGAGTAACAGTCTGATGTCATAAAGCTGTGAAGTCTCTGTCTGAGGGGAGAACTAGAGTAACAGTCTGATGTCATAAAGCTGTGAAGTCTCTGTCTGCCAGGAGAACTAGAGCAACAGTCTGATGTCATAAAGCTGTGAAGTCTCTGTCTGAGGGGAGAACTAGAGTAACAGTCTGATTTCATAAAGCTGTGAAGTCTCAGTCTGAGGGGAGAACTAGAGTAACAGTCTGATGTCATAAAGCTGTGAAGTCTCTGTCTGAGGGGAGAACTAGAGTAACAGTCTGATGTCATAAAGCTGTAAAGTCTCTGTCTGAGGGGAGAACTAGAGTAACAGTCTGATGTCATAAAGCTGTGAAGTCTCTGTGAGGGGAGAACTAGAGCAACAGTCTGATGTCATAAAGCTGTCGATTCTCTGTCTGCCAGGAGAACTAGAGCAACAGTCTGATGCCATAAAGCTGTGAAGTCTCTGTCTACCAGGAGAACTAGAGTAACAGTCTGATGTCATAAAGCTGTGAAGTCTCTGTCTGCCAGGAGAACTAGAGCAACAGTCTGATGCCATAAAGCTGTGAAGTCTCTGTCTGCCAGGAGAACTAGAGCAACAGTCTGATGTCATAAAGCTGTGAAGTCTCTGTCTGCCAGGAGAACTAGAGCAACAGTCTGATGTCATAAAGCTGTGAAGTCTCTGTCTGCCAGGAGAACTAGAGTAACAGTCTGATGTCATAAAGCTGTGAAGTCTCTGTCTGCCAGGAGAACTAGAGTAACAGTCTGATGTCATAAAGCTGTGAAGTCTCTGTCTGCCAGGAGAACTAGAGCAACAGTCTGATGTCATAAAGCTGTGAAGTCTCTGTCTGAGGGGAGAACTAGAGTAACAGTCTGATGTCATAAAGCTGTGAAGTCTCTGTCTGAGGGGAGAACTAGAGCAACAGTCTGATGTCATAAAGCTGTGAAGTCTCTGTCTGCCAGGAGAACTAGAGTAACAGTCTGATGTCATAAAGCTGTGAAGTCTCTGTCTTCCAGGAGAACTAGAGTAACAGTCTGATGTCATAAAGCTGTGAAGTCTCTGTCTGCCAGGAGAACTAGAGCAACAGTCTGATGTCATAAAGCTGTGAAGTCTCTGTCTGAGGGGAGAACTAGAGTAACAGTCTGATGTCATAAAGCTGTGAAGTCTCTGTCTGAGGGGAGAACTAGAGTAACAGTCTGATGTCATAAAGCTGTGAAGTCTCTGTCTGAGGGGAGAACTAGAGTAACAGTCTGATGTCATAAAGCTGTGAAGTCTCTGTCTGAGGGGAGAACTAGAGTAACAGTCTGATGTCATAAAGCTGTGAAGTCTCTGTCTGAGGGGAGAACTAGAGTAACAGTCTGATGTCATAAAGCTGTGAAGTCTCTGTCTGAGGGGAGAACTAGAGTAACAGTCTGATGTCATAAAGCTGTGAAGTCTCTGTCTGAGGGGAGAACTAGAGTAACAGTCTGATGTCATAAAGCTGTGAAGTCTCTGTCTGAGGGGAGAACTAGAGTAACAGTCTGATGTCATAAAGCTGTGAAGTCTCTGTGAGGGGAGAACTAGAGCAACAGTCTGATGCCATAAAGCTGTCGATTCTCTGTCTGCCAGGAGAACTAGAGTAACAGTCTGATGTCATAAAGCTGTGAGGTCTCTGTCTGAGGGGAGAACTAGAGTAACAGTCTGATGTCATAAAGCTGTGAAGTCTCTGTCTGAGGGGAGAACTAGAGCAACAGTCTGATGCCATAAAGCTGTCGATTCTCTGTCTGCCAGGAGAACTAGAGTAACAGTCTGATGTCATAAAGCTGTGAAGTCTCTGTCTGCCAGGAGAACTAGAGCAACAGTCTGATGTCATAAAGCTGTGAAGTCTCTGTCTGAGGGGAGAGCTAGAGTAACAGTCTGATGTCATAAAGCTGTGAAGTCTCTGTCTGAGGGGAGAACTAGAGCAACAGTCTGATGCCATAAAGCTGTCGATTCTCTGTCTGCCAGGAGAACTAGAGTAACAGTCTGATGTCATAAAGCTGTGAAGTCTCTGTCTGCCAGGAGAACTAGAGCAACAGTCTGATGCAGTAAAGCTGTGAAGTCTCTGTCTGCCAGGAGAACTAGAGCAACAGTCTGATGTCATAAAGCTGTGAAGTCTCTGTCTGAGGGGAGAACTAGAGTAACAGTCTGATGTCATAAAGCTGTGAAGTCTCTGTCTGAGGGGAGAACTAGAGTAACAGTCTGATGTCATAAAGCTGTGAAGTCTCTGTCTGAGGGGAGAACTAGAGTAACAGTCTGATGTCATAAAGCTGTAAAGTCTCTGTCTGAGGGGAGAACTAGAGTAACAGTCTGATGTCATAAAGCTGTGAAGTCTCTGTGAGGGGAGAACTAGAGCAACAGTCTGATGTCATAAAGCTGTCGATTCTCTGTCTGCCAGGAGAACTAGAGTAACAGTCTGATGTCATAAAGCTGTGAAGTCTCTGTCTGCCAGGAGAACTAGAGCAACAGTCTGATGCCATAAAGCTGTGAAGTCTCTGTCTACCAGGAGAACTAGAGTAACAGTCTGATGTCATAAAGCTGTGAAGTCTCTGTCTGCCAGGAGAACTAGAGCAACAGTCTGATGCCATAAAGCTGTGAAGTCTCTGTCTGCCAGGAGAACTAGAGCAACAGTCTGATGTCATAAAGCTGTGAAGTCTCTGTCTGCCAGGAGAACTAGAGCAACAGTCTGATGTCATAAAGCTGTGAAGTCTCTGTCTGCCAGGAGAACTAAAGTAACAGTCTGATGTCATAAAGCTGTGAAGTCTCTGTCTGCCAGGAGAACTAGAGCAACAGTCTGATGTCATAAAGCTGTGAAGTCTCTGTCTGAGGGGAGAACTAGAGTAACAGTCTGATGTCATAAAGCTGTGAAGTCTCTGTCTGAGGGGAGAACTAGAGCAACAGTCTGATGTCATAAAGCTGTGAAGTCTCTGTCTGCCAGGAGAACTAGAGTAACAGTCTGATGTCATAAAGCTGTGAAGTCTCTGTCTTCCAGGAGAACTAGAGTAACAGTCTGATGTCATAAAGCTGTGAAGTCTCTGTCTGCCAGGAGAACTAGAGTAACAGTCTGATGTCATAAAGCTGTGAAGTCTCTGTCTGCCAGGAGAACTAGAGCAACAGTCTGATGTCATAAAGCTGTGAAGTCTCTGTCTGAGGGGAGAACTAGAGTAACAGTCTGATGTCATAAAGCTGTGAAGTCTCTGTCTGAGGGGAGAACTAGAGTAACAGTCTGATGTCATAAAGCTGTGAAGTCTCTGTCTGAGGGGAGAACTAGAGTAACAGTCTGATGTCATAAAGCTGTAAAGTCTCTGTCTGAGGGGAGAACTAGAGTAACAGTCTGATGTCATAAAGCTGTGAAGTCTCTGTGAGGGGAGAACTAGAGCAACAGTCTGATGCCATAAAGCTGTCGATTCTCTGTCTGCCAGGAGAACTAGAGTAACAGTCTGATGTCATAAAGCTGTGAAGTCTCTGTCTGAGGGGAGAACTAGAGTAACAGTCTGATGTCATAAAGCTGTGAAGTCTCTGTCTGAGGGGAGAACTAGAGCAACAGTCTGATGCCATAAAGCTGTCGATTCTCTGTCTGCCAGGAGAACTAGAGTAACAGTCTGATGTCATAAAGCTGTGAAGTCTCTGTCTGCCAGGAGAACTAGAGCAACAGTCTGATGTCATAATGCTGTGAAGTCTCTGTCTGAGGGGAGAACTAGAGTAACAGTCTGATGTCATAAAGCTGTGAAGTCTCTGTCTGAGGGGAGAACTAGAGCAACAGTCTGATGCCATAAAGCTGTCGATTCTCTGTCTGCCAGGAGAACTAGAGTAACAGTCTGATGTCATAAAGCTGTCGATTCTCTGTCTGCCAGGAGAACTAGAGCAACAGTCTGATGTCATAAAGCTGTGAAGTCTCTGTCTGAGGGGAGAACTAGAGTAACAGTCTGATGTCATAAAGCTGTGAAGTCTCTGTCTGAGGGGAGAACTAGAGCAACAGTCTGATGTCATAAAGCTGTGAAGTCTCTGTCTGCCAGGAGAACTAGAGTAACAGTCTGATGTCATAAAGCTGTGAAGTCTCTGTCTTCCAGGAGAACTAGAGTAACAGTCTGATGTCATAAAGCTGTGAAGTCTCTGTCTGCCAGGAGAACTAGAGTAACAGTCTGATGTCATAAAGCTGTGAAGTCTCTGTCTGCCAGGAGAACTAGAGCAACAGTCTGATGTCATAAAGCTGTGAAGTCTCTGTCTGAGGGGAGAACTAGAGTAACAGTCTGATGTCATAAAGCTGTGAAGTCTCTGTCTGAGGGGAGAACTAGAGTAACAGTCTGATGTCATAAAGCTGTGAAGTCTCTGTCTGAGGGGAGAACTAGAGTAACAGTCTGATGTCATAAAGCTGTGAAGTCTCTGTCTGAGGGGAGAACTAGAGTAACAGTCTGATGTCATAAAGCTGTGAAGTCTCTGTCTGAGGGGAGAACTAGAGTAACAGTCTGATGTCATAAAGCTGTGAAGTCTCTGTCTGAGGGGAGAACTAGAGTAACAGTCTGATGTCATAAAGCTGTGAAGTCTCTGTCTGAGGGGAGAACTAGAGTAACAGTCTGATGTCATAAAGCTGTGAAGTCTCTGTGAGGGGAGAACTAGAGCAACAGTCTGATGCCATAAAGCTGTCGATTCTCTGTCTGCCAGGAGAACTAGAGTAACAGTCTGATGTCATAAAGCTGTGAAGTCTCTGTCTGAGGGGAGAACTAGAGTAACAGTCTGATGTCATAAAGCTGTGAAGTCTCTGTCTGAGGGGAGAACTAGAGTAACAGTCTGATGTCATAAAGCTGTGAAGTCTCTGTCTGAGGGGAGAACTAGAGTAACAGTCTGATGTCATAAAGCTGTGAAGTCTCTGTCTGAGGGGAGAACTAGAGTAACAGTCTGATGTCATAAAGCTGTGAAGTCTCTGTCTGAGGGGAGAACTAGAGTAACAGTCTGATGTCATAAAGCTGTGAAGTCTCTGTCTGAGGGGAGAACTAGAGTAACAGTCTGATGTCATAAAGCTGTGAAGTCTCTGTGAGGGGAGAACTAGAGCAACAGTCTGATGCCATAAAGCTGTCGATTCTCTGTCTGCCAGGAGAACTAGAGTAACAGTCTGATGTCATAAAGCTGTGAGGTCTCTGTCTGAGGGGAGAACTAGAGTAACAGTCTGATGTCATAAAGCTGTGAAGTCTCTGTCTGAGGGGAGAACTAGAGCAACAGTCTGATGCCATAAAGCTGTCGATTCTCTGTCTGCCAGGAGAACTAGAGTAACAGTCTGATGTCATAAAGCTGTGAAGTCTCTGTCTGCCAGGAGAACTAGAGCAACAGTCTGATGTCATAAAGCTGTGAAGTCTCTGTCTGAGGGGAGAGCTAGAGTAACAGTCTGATGTCATAAAGCTGTGAAGTCTCTGTCTGAGGGGAGAACTAGAGCAACAGTCTGATGCCATAAAGCTGTCGATTCTCTGTCTGCCAGGAGAACTAGAGTAACAGTCTGATGTCATAAAGCTGTGAAGTCTCTGTCTGCCAGGAGAACTAGAGCAACAGTCTGATGCAGTAAAGCTGTGAAGTCTCTGTCTGCCAGGAGAACTAGAGCAACAGTCTGATGTCATAAAGCTGTGAAGTCTCTGTCTGAGGGGAGAACTAGAGTAACAGTCTGATGTCATAAAGCTGTGAAGTCTCTGTCTGAGGGGAGAACTAGAGTAACAGTCTGATGTCATAAAGCTGTGAAGTCTCTGTCTGAGGGGAGAACTAGAGTAACAGTCTGATGTCATAAAGCTGTAAAGTCTCTGTCTGAGGGGAGAACTAGAGTAACAGTCTGATGTCATAAAGCTGTGAAGTCTCTGTGAGGGGAGAACTAGAGCAACAGTCTGATGTCATAAAGCTGTCGATTCTCTGTCTGCCAGGAGAACTAGAGTAACAGTCTGATGTCATAAAGCTGTGAAGTCTCTGTCTGCCAGGAGAACTAGAGCAACAGTCTGATGCCATAAAGCTGTGAAGTCTCTGTCTACCAGGAGAACTAGAGTAACAGTCTGATGTCATAAAGCTGTGAAGTCTCTGTCTGCCAGGAGAACTAGAGCAACAGTCTGATGCCATAAAGCTGTGAAGTCTCTGTCTGCCAGGAGAACTAGAGCAACAGTCTGATGTCATAAAGCTGTGAAGTCTCTGTCTGCCAGGAGAACTAGAGCAACAGTCTGATGTCATAAAGCTGTGAAGTCTCTGTCTGCCAGGAGAACTAAAGTAACAGTCTGATGTCATAAAGCTGTGAAGTCTCTGTCTGCCAGGAGAACTAGAGCAACAGTCTGATGTCATAAAGCTGTGAAGTCTCTGTCTGAGGGGAGAACTAGAGTAACAGTCTGATGTCATAAAGCTGTGAAGTCTCTGTCTGAGGGGAGAACTAGAGCAACAGTCTGATGTCATAAAGCTGTGAAGTCTCTGTCTGCCAGGAGAACTAGAGTAACAGTCTGATGTCATAAAGCTGTGAAGTCTCTGTCTTCCAGGAGAACTAGAGTAACAGTCTGATGTCATAAAGCTGTGAAGTCTCTGTCTGCCAGGAGAACTAGAGTAACAGTCTGATGTCATAAAGCTGTGAAGTCTCTGTCTGCCAGGAGAACTAGAGCAACAGTCTGATGTCATAAAGCTGTGAAGTCTCTGTCTGAGGGGAGAACTAGAGTAACAGTCTGATGTCATAAAGCTGTGAAGTCTCTGTCTGAGGGGAGAACTAGAGTAACAGTCTGATGTCATAAAGCTGTGAAGTCTCTGTCTGAGGGGAGAACTAGAGTAACAGTCTGATGTCATAAAGCTGTAAAGTCTCTGTCTGAGGGGAGAACTAGAGTAACAGTCTGATGTCATAAAGCTGTGAAGTCTCTGTGAGGGGAGAACTAGAGCAACAGTCTGATGCCATAAAGCTGTCGATTCTCTGTCTGCCAGGAGAACTAGAGTAACAGTCTGATGTCATAAAGCTGTGAAGTCTCTGTCTGAGGGGAGAACTAGAGTAACAGTCTGATGTCATAAAGCTGTGAAGTCTCTGTCTGAGGGGAGAACTAGAGCAACAGTCTGATGCCATAAAGCTGTCGATTCTCTGTCTGCCAGGAGAACTAGAGTAACAGTCTGATGTCATAAAGCTGTGAAGTCTCTGTCTGCCAGGAGAACTAGAGCAACAGTCTGATGTCATAATGCTGTGAAGTCTCTGTCTGAGGGGAGAACTAGAGTAACAGTCTGATGTCATAAAGCTGTGAAGTCTCTGTCTGAGGGGAGAACTAGAGCAACAGTCTGATGCCATAAAGCTGTCGATTCTCTGTCTGCCAGGAGAACTAGAGTAACAGTCTGATGTCATAAAGCTGTGAAGTCTCTGTCTGCCAGGAGAACTAGAGCAACAGTCTGATGCCATAAAGCTGTGAAGTCTCTGTCTGCCAGGAGAACTAGAGCAACAGTCTGATGTCATAAAGCTGTGAAGTCTCTGTCTGCCAGGAGAACTAGAGCAACAGTCTGATGTCATAAAGCTGTGAAGTCTCTGTCTGCCAGGAGAACTAAAGTAACAGTCTGATGTCATAAAGCTGTGAAGTCTCTGTCTGCCAGGAGAACTAGAGCAACAGTCTGATGTCATAAAGCTGTGAAGTCTCTGTCTGAGGGGAGAACTAGAGTAACAGTCTGATGTCATAAAGCTGTGAAGTCTCTGTCTGAGGGGAGAACTAGAGCAACAGTCTGATGTCATAAAGCTGTGAAGTCTCTGTCTGCCAGGAGAACTAGAGTAACAGTCTGATGTCATAAAGCTGTGAAGTCTCTGTCTTCCAGGAGAACTAGAGTAACAGTCTGATGTCATAAAGCTGTGAAGTCTCTGTCTGCCAGGAGAACTAGAGTAACAGTCTGATGTCATAAAGCTGTGAAGTCTCTGTCTGCCAGGAGAACTAGAGCAACAGTCTGATGTCATAAAGCTGTGAAGTCTCTGTCTGAGGGGAGAACTAGAGTAACAGTCTGATGTCATAAAGCTGTGAAGTCTCTGTCTGAGGGGAGAACTAGAGTAACAGTCTGATGTCATAAAGCTGTGAAGTCTCTGTCTGAGGGGAGAACTAGAGTAACAGTCTGATGTCATAAAGCTGTGAAGTCTCTGTCTGAGGGGAGAACTAGAGTAACAGTCTGATGTCATAAAGCTGTGAAGTCTCTGTCTGAGGGGAGAACTAGAGTAACAGTCTGATGTCATAAAGCTGTGAAGTCTCTGTCTGAGGGGAGAACTAGAGTAACAGTCTGATGTCATAAAGCTGTGAAGTCTCTGTCTGAGGGGAGAACTAGAGTAACAGTCTGATGTCATAAAGCTGTGAAGTCTCTGTGAGGGGAGAACTAGAGCAACAGTCTGATGCCATAAAGCTGTCGATTCTCTGTCTGCCAGGAGAACTAGAGTAACAGTCTGATGTCATAAAGCTGTGAAGTCTCTGTCTGAGGGGAGAACTAGAGTAACAGTCTGATGTCATAAAGCTGTGAAGTCTCTGTCTGAGGGGAGAACTAGAGCAACAGTCTGATGCCATAAAGCTGTCGATTCTCTGTCTGCCAGGAGAACTAGAGTAAATGTCTGATGTCATAAAGCTGTGAAGTCTCTGTCTGCCAGGAGAACTAGAGCAACAGTCTGATGTCATAATGCTGTGAAGTCTCTGTCTGCCCGGAGAACTAGAGCAACAGTCTGATGTCATAAAGCTGTGAAGTCTCTGTCTGAGGGGAGAACTAGAGCAACAGTCTGATGCCATAAAGCTGTCGATTCTCTGTCTGCCAGGAGAACTAGAGCAACAGTCTGATGTCATAAAGCTGTGAAGTCTCTGTCTGCCAGGAGAACTAGAGTAACAGTCTGATGTCATAAAGCTGTGAAGTCTCTGTCTGCCAGGAGAACTAGAGTAACAGTCTGATGTCATAAAGCTGTGAAGTCTCTGTCTGCCAGGAGAACTAGAGTAACAGTCTGATGTCATAAAGCTGTGAAGTCTCTGTCTGCCAGGAGAACTAGAGCAACAGTCTGATGTCATAAAGCTGTGAAGTCTCTGTCTGAGGGGAGAACTAGAGTAACAGTCTGATGTCATAAAGCTGTGAAGTCTCTGTCTGAGGGGAGAACTAGAGTAACAGTCTGATGTCATAAAGCTGTGAAGTCTCTGTCTGAGGGGAGAACTAGAGCAACAGTCTGATGTCATAAAGCTGTGAAGTCTCTGTCTGCCAGGAGAACTAGAGTAACAGTCTGATGTCATAAAGCTGTGAAGTCTCTGTCTGAGGGGAGAACTAGAGCAACAGTCTGATGTCATAAAGCTGTGAAGTCTCTGTCTGAGGGGAGAACTAGAGTAACAGTCTGATGTCATAAAGCTGTGAAGTCTCTGTGAGGGGAGAACTAGAGCAACAGTCTGATGCCATAAAGCTGTCGATTCTCTGTCTGCCAGGAGACCTAGAGCAACAGTCTGATGTCATAAAGCTGTGAAGTCTCTGTCTGAGGGGAGAACTAGAGTAACAGTCTGATGTCATAAAGCTGTGAAGTCTCTGTCTGAGGGGAGAACTAGAGTAACAGCCTGATGTCATAAAGCTGTGAAGTCTCTGTCTGAGGGGAGAACTAGAGTAACAGTCTGATGTCATAAAGCTGTGAAGTCTCTGTCTGAGGGGAGAACTAGAGTAACAGTCTGATGTCATAAAGCTGTGAAGTCTCTGTCTGAGGGGAGAACTAGAGTAACAGTCTGATGACATAAAGCTGTAAAGTCTCTGTCTGAGGGGAGAACTAGAGTAACAGTCTGATGTCATAAAGCTGTGAAGTCTCTGTGAGGGGAGAACTAGAGCAACAGTCTGATGTCATAAAGCTGTCGATTCTCTGTCTGCCAGGAGAACTAGAGTAACAGTCTGATGTCATAAAGCTGTGAAGTCTCTGTCTGCCAGGAGAACTAGAGCAACAGTCTGATGCCATAAAGCTGTGAAGTCTCTGTCTACCAGGAGAACTAGAGTAACAGTCTGATGTCATAAAGCTGTGAAGTCTCTGTCTGCCAGGAGAACTAGAGCAACAGTCTGATGCCATAAAGCTGTGAAGTCTCTGTCTGCCAGGAGAACTAGAGCAACAGTCTGATGTCATAAAGCTGTGAAGTCTCTGTCTGCCAGGAGAACTAGAGCAACAGTCTGATGTCATAAAGCTGTGAAGTCTCTGTCTGCCAGGAGAACTAGAGTAACAGTCTGATGTCATAAAGCTGTGAAGTCTCTGTCTGCCAGGAGAACTAGAGCAACAGTCTGATGTCATAAAGCTGTGAAGTCTCTGTCTGAGGGGAGAACTAGAGTAACAGTCTGATGTCATAAAGCTGTGAAGTCTCTGTCTGAGGGGAGAACTAGAGCAACAGTCTGATGTCATAAAGCTGTGAAGTCTCTGTCTGCCAGGAGAACTAGAGTAACAGTCTGATGTCATAAAGCTGTGAAGTCTCTGTCTTCCAGGAGAACTAGAGTAACAGTCTGATGTCATAAAGCTGTGAAGTCTCTGTCTGCCAGGAGAACTAGAGTAACAGTCTGATGTCATAAAGCTGTGAAGTCTCTGTCTGCCAGGAGAACTAGAGTAACAGTCTGATGTCATAAAGCTGTGAAGTCTCTGTCTGCCAGGAGAACTAGAGTAACAGTCTGATGTCATAAAGCTGTGAAGTCTCTGTCTGCCAGGAGAACTAGAGCAACAGTCTGATGTCATAAAGCTGTGAAGTCTCTGTCTGAGGGGAGAACTAGAGTAACAGTCTGATGTCATAAAGCTGTGAAGTCTCTGTCTGAGGGGAGAACTAGAGTAACAGTCTGATGTCATAAAGCTGTGAAGTCTCTGTCTGAGGGGAGAACTAGAGCAACAGTCTGATGTCATAAAGCTGTGAAGTCTCTGTCTGCCAGGAGAACTAGAGTAACAGTCTGATGTCATAAAGCTGTGAAGTCTCTGTCTGAGGGGAGAACTAGAGCAACAGTCTGATGTCATAAAGCTGTGAAGTCTCTGTCTGAGGGGAGAACTAGAGTAACAGTCTGATGTCATAAAGCTGTGAAGTCTCTGTGAGGGGAGAACTAGAGCAACAGTCTGATGCCATAAAGCTGTCGATTCTCTGTCTGCCAGGAGAACTAGAGCAACAGTCTGATGTCATAAAGCTGTGAAGTCTCTGTCTGAGGGGAGAACTAGAGTAACAGTCTGATGTCATAAAGCTGTGAAGTCTCTGTCTGAGGGGAGAACTAGAGTAACAGCCTGATGTCATAAAGCTGTGAAGTCTCTGTCTGAGGGGAGAACTAGAGTAACAGTCTGATGTCATAAAGCTGTGAAGTCTCTGTCTGAGGGGAGAACTAGAGTAACAGTCTGATGTCATAAAGCTGTAAAGTCTCTGTCTGAGGGGAGAACTAGAGTAACAGTCTGATGTCATAAAGCTGTGAAGTCTCTGTGAGGGGAGAACTAGAGCAACAGTCTGATGTCATAAAGCTGTCGATTCTCTGTCTGCCAGGAGAACTAGAGTAACAGTCTGATGTCATAAAGCTGTGAAGTCTCTGTATGCCAGGAGAACTAGAGCAACAGTCTGATGCCATAAAGCTGTGAAGTCTCTGTCTACCAGGAGAACTAGAGTAACAGTCTGATGTCATAAAGCTGTGAAGTCTCTGTCTGCCAGGAGAACTAGAGCAACAGTCTGATGCCATAAAGCTGTGAAGTCTCTGTCTGCCAGGAGAACTAGAGCAACAGTCTGATGTCATAAAGCTGTGAAGTCTCTGTCTGCCAGGAGAACTAGAGCAACAGTCTGATGTCATAAAGCTGTGAAGTCTCTGTCTGCCAGGAGAACTAGAGTAACAGTCTGATGTCATAAAGCTGTGAAGTCTCTGTCTGCCAGGAGAACTAGAGCAACAGTCTGATGTCATAAAGCTGTGAAGTCTCTGTCTGAGGGGAGAACTAGAGTAACAGTCTGATGTCATAAAGCTGTGAAGTCTCTGTCTGAGGGGAGAACTAGAGCAACAGTCTGATGTCATAAAGCTGTGAAGTCTCTGTCTGCCAGGAGAACTAGAGTAACAGTCTGATGTCATAAAGCTGTGAAGTCTCTGTCTTCCAGGATAACTAGAGTAACAGTCTGATGTCATAAAGCTGTGAAGTCTCTGTCTGCCAGGAGAACTAGAGCAACAGTCTGATGTCATAAAGCTGTGAAGTCTCTGTCTGAGGGGAGAACTAGAGTAACAGTCTGATGTCATAAAGCTGTGAAGTCTCTGTCTGAGGGGAGAACTAGAGTAACAGTCTGATGTCATAAAGCTGTGAAGTCTCTGTCTGAGGGGAGAACTAGAGTAACAGTCTGATGTCATAAAGCTGTGAAGTCTCTGTCTGAGGGGAGAACTAGAGTAACAGTCTGATGTCATAAAGCTGTGAAGTCTCTGTCTGAGGGGAGAACTAGAGTAACAGTCTGATGTCATAAAGCTGTGAAGTCTCTGTCTGAGGGGAGAACTAGAGTAACAGTCTGATGTCATAAAGCTGTGAAGTCTCTGTCTGAGGGGAGAACTAGAGTAACAGTCTGATGTCATAAAGCTGTGAAGTCTCTGTCTGAGGGGAGAACTAGAGTAACAGTCTGATGTCATAAAGCTGTGAAGTCTCTGTGAGGGGAGAACTAGAGCAACAGTCTGATGCCATAAAGCTGTCGATTCTCTGTCTGCCAGGAGAACTAGAGTAACAGTCTGATGTCATAAAGCTGTGAGGTCTCTGTCTGAGGGGAGAACTAGAGTAACAGTCTGATGTCATAAAGCTGTGAAGTCTCTGTCTGAGGGGAGAACTAGAGCAACAGTCTGATGCCATAAAGCTGTCGATTCTCTGTCTGCCAGGAGAACTAGAGTAACAGTCTGATGTCATAAAGCTGTGAAGTCTCTGTCTGCCAGGAGAACTAGAGCAACAGTCTGATGTCATAAAGCTGTGAAGTCTCTGTCTGAGGGGAGAGCTAGAGTAACAGTCTGATGTCATAAAGCTGTGAAGTCTCTGTCTGAGGGGAGAACTAGAGCAACAGTCTGATGCCATAAAGCTGTCGATTCTCTGTCTGCCAGGAGAACTAGAGTAACAGTCTGATGTCATAAAGCTGTGAAGTCTCTGTCTGCCAGGAGAACTAGAGCAACAGTCTGATGCAGTAAAGCTGTGAAGTCTCTGTCTGCCAGGAGAACTAGAGCAACAGTCTGATGTCATAAAGCTGTGAAGTCTCTGTCTGAGGGGAGAACTAGAGTAACAGTCTGATGTCATAAAGCTGTGAAGTCTCTGTCTGAGGGGAGAACTAGAGTAACAGTCTGATGTCATAAAGCTGTGAAGTCTCTGTCTGAGGGGAGAACTAGAGTAACAGTCTGATGTCATAAAGCTGTAAAGTCTCTGTCTGAGGGGAGAACTAGAGTAACAGTCTGATGTCATAAAGCTGTGAAGTCTCTGTGAGGGGAGAACTAGAGCAACAGTCTGATGTCATAAAGCTGTCGATTCTCTGTCTGCCAGGAGAACTAGAGTAACAGTCTGATGTCATAAAGCTGTGAAGTCTCTGTCTGCCAGGAGAACTAGAGCAACAGTCTGATGCCATAAAGCTGTGAAGTCTCTGTCTACCAGGAGAACTAGAGTAACAGTCTGATGTCATAAAGCTGTGAAGTCTCTGTCTGCCAGGAGAACTAGAGCAACAGTCTGATGCCATAAAGCTGTGAAGTCTCTGTCTGCCAGGAGAACTAGAGCAACAGTCTGATGTCATAAAGCTGTGAAGTCTCTGTCTGCCAGGAGAACTAGAGCAACAGTCTGATGTCATAAAGCTGTGAAGTCTCTGTCTGCCAGGAGAACTAAAGTAACAGTCTGATGTCATAAAGCTGTGAAGTCTCTGTCTGCCAGGAGAACTAGAGCAACAGTCTGATGTCATAAAGCTGTGAAGTCTCTGTCTGAGGGGAGAACTAGAGTAACAGTCTGATGTCATAAAGCTGTGAAGTCTCTGTCTGAGGGGAGAACTAGAGCAACAGTCTGATGTCATAAAGCTGTGAAGTCTCTGTCTGCCAGGAGAACTAGAGTAACAGTCTGATGTCATAAAGCTGTGAAGTCTCTGTCTTCCAGGAGAACTAGAGTAACAGTCTGATGTCATAAAGCTGTGAAGTCTCTGTCTGCCAGGAGAACTAGAGTAACAGTCTGATGTCATAAAGCTGTGAAGTCTCTGTCTGCCAGGAGAACTAGAGCAACAGTCTGATGTCATAAAGCTGTGAAGTCTCTGTCTGAGGGGAGAACTAGAGTAACAGTCTGATGTCATAAAGCTGTGAAGTCTCTGTCTGAGGGGAGAACTAGAGTAACAGTCTGATGTCATAAAGCTGTGAAGTCTCTGTCTGCCAGGAGAACTAGAGCAACAGTCTGATGTCATAAAGCTGTGAAGTCTCTGTCTGAGGGGAGAACTAGAGTAACAGTCTGATGTCATAAAGCTGTGAAGTCTCAGTCTGAGGGGAGAACTAGAGTAACAGTCTGATGTCATAAAGCTGTGAAGTCTCTGTCTGAGGGGAGAACTAGAGTAACAGTCTGATGTCATAAAGCTGTAAAGTCTCTGTCTGAGGGGAGAACTAGAGTAACAGTCTGATGTCATAAAGCTGTGAAGTCTCTGTGAGGGGAGAACTAGAGCAACAGTCTGATGTCATAAAGCTGTCGATTCTCTGTCTGCCAGGAGAACTAGAGCAACAGTCTGATGCCATAAAGCTGTGAAGTCTCTGTCTACCAGGAGAACTAGAGTAACAGTCTGATGTCATAAAGCTGTGAAGTCTCTGTCTGCCAGGAGAACTAGAGCAACAGTCTGATGCCATAAAGCTGTGAAGTCTCTGTCTGCCAGGAGAACTAGAGCAACAGTCTGATGTCATAAAGCTGTGAAGTCTCTGTCTGCCAGGAGAACTAGAGCAACAGTCTGATGTCATAAAGCTGTGAAGTCTCTGTCTGCCAGGAGAACTAGAGTAACAGTCTGATGTCATAAAGCTGTGAAGTCTCTGTCTGCCAGGAGAACTAGAGCAACAGTCTGATGTCATAAAGCTGTGAAGTCTCTGTCTGAGGGGAGAACTAGAGTAACAGTCTGATGTCATAAAGCTGTGAAGTCTCTGTCTGAGGGGAGAACTAGAGTAACAGTCTGATGTCATAAAGCTGTGAAGTCTCTGTCTGAGGGGAGAACTAGAGTAACAGTCTGATGTCATAAAGCTGTGAAGTCTCTGTCTGAGGGAGAACTAGAGTAACAGTCTGATGTCATAAAGCTGTGAAGTCTCTGTCTGAGGGGAGAACTAGAGTAACAGTCTGATGTCATAAAGCTGTGAAGTCTCTGTCTGAGGGGAGAACTAGAGTAACAGTCTGATGTCATAAAGCTGTGAAGTCTCTGTCTGAGGGGAGAACTAGAGTAACAGTCTGATGTCATAAAGCTGTGAAGTCTCTGTGAGGGGAGAACTAGAGCAACAGTCTGATGCCATAAAGCTGTCGATTCTCTGTCTGCCAGGAGAACTAGAGTAACAGTCTGATGTCATAAAGCTGTGAAGTCTCTGTCTGAGGGGAGAACTAGAGTAACAGTCTGATGTCATAAAGCTGTGAAGTCTCTGTCTGAGGGGAGAACTAGAGTAACAGTCTGATGTCATAAAGCTGTGAAGTCTCTGTCTGAGGGGAGAACTAGAGTAACAGTCTGATGTCATAAAGCTGTGAAGTCTCTGTCTGAGGGGAGAACTAGAGTAACAGTCTGATGTCATAAAGCTGTGAAGTCTCTGTCTGAGGGGAGAACTAGAGTAACAGTCTGATGTCATAAAGCTGTGAAGTCTCTGTCTGAGGGGAGAACTAGAGTAACAGTCTGATGTCATAAAGCTGTGAAGTCTCTGTGAGGGGAGAACTAGAGCAACAGTCTGATGCCATAAAGCTGTCGATTCTCTGTCTGCCAGGAGAACTAGAGTAACAGTCTGATGTCATAAAGCTGTGAGGTCTCTGTCTGAGGGGAGAACTAGAGTAACAGTCTGATGTCATAAAGCTGTGAAGTCTCTGTCTGAGGGGAGAACTAGAGCAACAGTCTGATGCCATAAAGCTGTCGATTCTCTGTCTGCCAGGAGAACTAGAGTAACAGTCTGATGTCATAAAGCTGTGAAGTCTCTGTCTGCCAGGAGAACTAGAGCAACAGTCTGATGTCATAAAGCTGTGAAGTCTCTGTCTGAGGGGAGAGCTAGAGTAACAGTCTGATGTCATAAAGCTGTGAAGTCTCTGTCTGAGGGGAGAACTAGAGCAACAGTCTGATGCCATAAAGCTGTCGATTCTCTGTCTGCCAGGAGAACTAGAGTAACAGTCTGATGTCATAAAGCTGTGAAGTCTCTGTCTGCCAGGAGAACTAGAGCAACAGTCTGATGCAGTAAAGCTGTGAAGTCTCTGTCTGCCAGGAGAACTAGAGCAACAGTCTGATGTCATAAAGCTGTGAAGTCTCTGTCTGAGGGGAGAACTAGAGTAACAGTCTGATGTCATAAAGCTGTGAAGTCTCTGTCTGAGGGGAGAACTAGAGTAACAGTCTGATGTCATAAAGCTGTGAAGTCTCTGTCTGAGGGGAGAACTAGAGTAACAGTCTGATGTCATAAAGCTGTAAAGTCTCTGTCTGAGGGGAGAACTAGAGTAACAGTCTGATGTCATAAAGCTGTGAAGTCTCTGTGAGGGGAGAACTAGAGCAACAGTCTGATGTCATAAAGCTGTCGATTCTCTGTCTGCCAGGAGAACTAGAGTAACAGTCTGATGTCATAAAGCTGTGAAGTCTCTGTCTGCCAGGAGAACTAGAGCAACAGTCTGATGCCATAAAGCTGTGAAGTCTCTGTCTACCAGGAGAACTAGAGTAACAGTCTGATGTCATAAAGCTGTGAAGTCTCTGTCTGCCAGGAGAACTAGAGCAACAGTCTGATGCCATAAAGCTGTGAAGTCTCTGTCTGCCAGGAGAACTAGAGCAACAGTCTGATGTCATAAAGCTGTGAAGTCTCTGTCTGCCAGGAGAACTAGAGCAACAGTCTGATGTCATAAAGCTGTGAAGTCTCTGTCTGCCAGGAGAACTAAAGTAACAGTCTGATGTCATAAAGCTGTGAAGTCTCTGTCTGCCAGGAGAACTAGAGCAACAGTCTGATGTCATAAAGCTGTGAAGTCTCTGTCTGAGGGGAGAACTAGAGTAACAGTCTGATGTCATAAAGCTGTGAAGTCTCTGTCTGAGGGGAGAACTAGAGCAACAGTCTGATGTCATAAAGCTGTGAAGTCTCTGTCTGCCAGGAGAACTAGAGTAACAGTCTGATGTCATAAAGCTGTGAAGTCTCTGTCTTCCAGGAGAACTAGAGTAACAGTCTGATGTCATAAAGCTGTGAAGTCTCTGTCTGCCAGGAGAACTAGAGTAACAGTCTGATGTCATAAAGCTGTGAAGTCTCTGTCTGCCAGGAGAACTAGAGCAACAGTCTGATGTCATAAAGCTGTGAAGTCTCTGTCTGAGGGGAGAACTAGAGTAACAGTCTGATGTCATAAAGCTGTGAAGTCTCTGTCTGAGGGGAGAACTAGAGTAACAGTCTGATGTCATAAAGCTGTGAAGTCTCTGTCTGAGGGGAGAACTAGAGTAACAGTCTGATGTCATAAAGCTGTAAAGTCTCTGTCTGAGGGGAGAACTAGAGTAACAGTCTGATGTCATAAAGCTGTGAAGTCTCTGTGAGGGGAGAACTAGAGCAACAGTCTGATGCCATAAAGCTGTCGATTCTCTGTCTGCCAGGAGAACTAGAGTAACAGTCTGATGTCATAAAGCTGTGAAGTCTCTGTCTGAGGGGAGAACTAGAGTAACAGTCTGATGTCATAAAGCTGTGAAGTCTCTGTCTGAGGGGAGAACTAGAGCAACAGTCTGATGCCATAAAGCTGTCGATTCTCTGTCTGCCAGGAGAACTAGAGTAACAGTCTGATGTCATAAAGCTGTGAAGTCTCTGTCTGCCAGGAGAACTAGAGCAACAGTCTGATGTCATAATGCTGTGAAGTCTCTGTCTGAGGGGAGAACTAGAGTAACAGTCTGATGTCATAAAGCTGTGAAGTCTCTGTCTGAGGGGAGAACTAGAGCAACAGTCTGATGCCATAAAGCTGTCGATTCTCTGTCTGCCAGGAGAACTAGAGTAACAGTCTGATGTCATAAAGCTGTCGATTCTCTGTCTGCCAGGAGAACTAGAGCAACAGTCTGATGTCATAAAGCTGTGAAGTCTCTGTCTGAGGGGAGAACTAGAGTAACAGTCTGATGTCATAAAGCTGTGAAGTCTCTGTCTGAGGGGAGAACTAGAGCAACAGTCTGATGTCATAAAGCTGTGAAGTCTCTGTCTGCCAGGAGAACTAGAGTAACAGTCTGATGTCATAAAGCTGTGAAGTCTCTGTCTTCCAGGAGAACTAGAGTAACAGTCTGATGTCATAAAGCTGTGAAGTCTCTGTCTGCCAGGAGAACTAGAGTAACAGTCTGATGTCATAAAGCTGTGAAGTCTCTGTCTGCCAGGAGAACTAGAGCAACAGTCTGATGTCATAAAGCTGTGAAGTCTCTGTCTGAGGGGAGAACTAGAGTAACAGTCTGATGTCATAAAGCTGTGAAGTCTCTGTCTGAGGGGAGAACTAGAGTAACAGTCTGATGTCATAAAGCTGTGAAGTCTCTGTCTGAGGGGAGAACTAGAGTAACAGTCTGATGTCATAAAGCTGTGAAGTCTCTGTCTGAGGGGAGAACTAGAGTAACAGTCTGATGTCATAAAGCTGTGAAGTCTCTGTCTGAGGGGAGAACTAGAGTAACAGTCTGATGTCATAAAGCTGTGAAGTCTCTGTCTGAGGGGAGAACTAGAGTAACAGTCTGATGTCATAAAGCTGTGAAGTCTCTGTCTGAGGGGAGAACTAGAGTAACAGTCTGATGTCATAAAGCTGTGAAGTCTCTGTGAGGGGAGAACTAGAGCAACAGTCTGATGCCATAAAGCTGTCGATTCTCTGTCTGCCAGGAGAACTAGAGTAACAGTCTGATGTCATAAAGCTGTGAAGTCTCTGTCTGAGGGGAGAACTAGAGTAACAGTCTGATGTCATAAAGCTGTGAAGTCTCTGTCTGAGGGGAGAACTAGAGCAACAGTCTGATGCCATAAAGCTGTCGATTCTCTGTCTGCCAGGAGAACTAGAGTAAATGTCTGATGTCATAAAGCTGTGAAGTCTCTGTCTGCCAGGAGAACTAGAGCAACAGTCTGATGTCATAATGCTGTGAAGTCTCTGTCTGCCCGGAGAACTAGAGCAACAGTCTGATGTCATAAAGCTGTGAAGTCTCTGTCTGAGGGGAGAACTAGAGCAACAGTCTGATGCCATAAAGCTGTCGATTCTCTGTCTGCCAGGAGAACTAGAGCAACAGTCTGATGTCATAAAGCTGTGAAGTCTCTGTCTGCCAGGAGAACTAGAGTAACAGTCTGATGTCATAAAGCTGTGAAGTCTCTGTCTGCCAGGAGAACTAGAGTAACAGTCTGATGTCATAAAGCTGTGAAGTCTCTGTCTGCCAGGAGAACTAGAGTAACAGTCTGATGTCATAAAGCTGTGAAGTCTCTGTCTGCCAGGAGAACTAGAGCACAGTCTGATGTCATAAAGCTGTGAAGTCTCTGTCTGAGGGGAGAACTAGAGTAACAGTCTGATGTCATAAAGCTGTGAAGTCTCTGTCTGAGGGGAGAACTAGAGTAACAGTCTGATGTCATAAAGCTGTGAAGTCTCTGTCTGAGGGGAGAACTAGAGCAACAGTCTGATGTCATAAAGCTGTGAAGTCTCTGTCTGCCAGGAGAACTAGAGTAACAGTCTGATGTCATAAAGCTGTGAAGTCTCTGTCTGAGGGGAGAACTAGAGCAACAGTCTGATGTCATAAAGCTGTGAAGTCTCTGTCTGAGGGGAGAACTAGAGTAACCAGTCTGATGTCATAAAGCTGTGAAGTCTCTGTGAGGGGAGAACTAGAGCAACAGTCTGATGCCATAAAGCTGTCGATTCTCTGTCTGCCAGGAGACCTAGAGCAACAGTCTGATGTCATAAAGCTGTGAAGTCTCTGTCTGAGGGGAGAACTAGAGTAACAGTCTGATGTCATAAAGCTGTGAAGTCTCTGTCTGAGGGGAGAACTAGAGTAACAGCCTGATGTCATAAAGCTGTGAAGTCTCTGTCCTGAGGGGAGAACTAGAGTAACAGTCTGATGTCATAAAGCTGTGAAGTCTCTGTCTGAGGGGAGAACTAGAGTAACAGGTCTGATGTCATAAAGCTGTGAAGTCTCTGTCTGAGGGGAAGAACTAGAGTAACAGTCCTGATGACATAAAGCTGTAAAGTCTCTGTCTGAGGGGAGAACTAGAGTAACAGTCTGATGTCATAAAAGCTGTGAAGTCTCTGTGAGGGGAGAACTAGAGCAACAGTCTGATGTCATAAAGCTGTCGATTCTCTGTCTGCCAGGAGAACTAGAGTAACAGTCTGATGTCATAAAGCTGTGAAGTCTCTGTCTGCCAGGAGAACTAGAGCAACAGTCTGATGCCATAAAGATGTGAAGTCTCTGTCTACCAGGAGAACTAGAGTAACAGTCTGATGTCATAAAGCTGTGAAGTCTCTGTCTGCCAGGAGAACTAGAGCAACAGTCTGATGTCATAAAGCTGTGAAGTCTCTGTCTGCCAGGAGAACTAGAGTAACAGTCTGATGTCATAAAGCTGTGAAGTCTCTGTCTGCCAGGAGAACTAGAGCAACAGTCTGATGTCATAAAGCTGTGAAGTCTCTGTCTGCCAGGAGAACTAGAGTAACAGTCTGATGTCATAAAGCTGTGAAGTCTCTGTCTGCCAGGAGAACTAGAGTAACAGTCTGATGTCATAAAGCTGTGAAGTCTCTGTCTGAGGGGAGAACTAGAGTAACAGTCTGATGTCATAAAGCTGTGAAGTCTCTGTCTGAGGGGAGAACTAGAGTAACAGTCTGATGTCATAAAGCTGTGAAGTCTCTGTCTGCCAGGAGAACTAGAGTAACAGTCTGATGTCATAAAGCTGTGAAGTCTCTGTCTGCCAGGAGAACTAGAGTAACAGTCTGATGTCATAAAGCTGTGAAGTCTCTGTCTGCCAGGAGAACTAGAGTAACAGTCTGATGTCATAAAGCTGTGAAGTCTCTGTCTGCCAGGAGAACTAGAGTAACAGTCTGATGTCATAAAGCTGTGAAGTCTCTGTCTGCCAGGAGAACTAGAGTAACAGTCTGATGTCATAAAGCTGTGAAGTCTCTGTCTGCCAGGAGAACTAGAGCAACAGTCTGATGTCATAAAGCTGTGAAGTCTCTGTCTGAGGAGAACTAGAGTAACAGTCTGATGTCATAAAGCTGTGAAGTCTCTGTCTGAGGGGAGAACTAGAGCAACAGTCTGATGTCATAAAGCTGTGAAGTCTCTGTCTGAGGAGAACTAGAGTAACAGTCTGATGTCATAAAGCTGTGAAGTCTCTGTCTGCCAGGAGAACTAGAGTAACAGTCTGATGTCATAAAGCTGTGAAGTCTCTGTCTGAGGGGAGAACTAGAGTAACAGTCTGATGTCATAAAGCTGTGAAGTCTCTGTCTGAGGGGAGAACTAGAGTAACAGTCTGATGTCATAAAGCTGTGAAGTCTCTTATACACGTCTGGGGAGAACTAGAGTAACAGTCTGATGTCATAAAGCTGTGAAGTCTCTGTCTGCCAGGAGAACTAGAGTAACAGTCTGATGTCATAAAGCTGTGAAGTCTCTGTCTGAGGAGAACTAGAGTAACAGTCTGATGTCATAAAGCTGTGAAGTCTCTGTCTGAGGGGAGAACTAGAGTAACAGTCTGATGTCATAAAGCTGTGAAGTCTCTGTCTGAGGGGAGAACTAGAGTAACAGTCTGATGTCATAAAGCTGTGAAGTCTCTGTCTGAGGGGAGAACTAGAGTAACAGTCTGATGTCATAAAGCTGTGAAGTCTCTGTCTGAGGGGAGAACTAGAGTAACAGTCTGATGTCATAAAGCTGTGAAGTCTCTGTCTGAGGGGAGAACTAGAGTAACAGTCTGATGTCATAAAGCTGTGAAGTCTCTGTCTGAGGGGAGAACTAGAGTAACAGTCTGATGTCATAAAGCTGTGAAGTCTCTGTCTGAGGGGAGAACTAGAGTAACAGTCTGATGTCATAAAGCTGTGAAGTCTCTGTCTGAGGGAGAACTAGAGTAACAGTCTGATGTCATAAAGCTGTGAAGTCTCTGTGAGGGGAGAACTAGAGCAACAGTCTGATGTCATAAAGCTGTGAAGTCTCTGTCTGCCAGGAGAACTAGAGTAACAGTCTGATGTCATAAAGCTGTGAAGTCTCTGTCTGAGGGGAGAACTAGAGTAACAGTCTGATGTCATAAAGCTGTGAAGTCTCTGTCTGAGGGGAGAACTAGAGCAACAGTCTGATGTCATAAAGCTGTGAAGTCTCTGTCTGCCAGGAGAACTAGAGTAACAGTCTGATGTCATAAAGCTGTGAAGTCTCTGTCTGCCAGGAGAACTAGAGCAACAGTCTGATGTCATAAAGCTGTGAAGTCTCTGTCTGAGGGGAGAACTAGAGTAACAGTCTGATGTCATAAAGCTGTGAAGTCTCTGTCTGAGGGGAGAACTAGAGCAACAGTCTGATGTCATAAAGCTGTGAAGTCTCTGTCTGCCAGGAGAACTAGAGTAACAGTCTGATGTCATAAAGCTGTGAAGTCTCTGTCTGCCAGGAGAACTAGAGTAACAGTCTGATGTCATAAAGCTGTGAAGTCTCTGTCTGCCAGGAGAACTAGAGTAACAGTCTGATGTCATAAAGCTGTGAAGTCTCTGTCTGCCAGGAGAACTAGAGTAACAGTCTGATGTCATAAAGCTGTGAAGTCTCTGTCTGCCAGGAGAACTAGAGTAACAGTCTGATGTCATAAAGCTGTGAAGTCTCTGTCTGAGGGGAGAACTAGAGTAACAGTCTGATGTCATAAAGCTGTGAAGTCTCTGTCTGAGGGGAGAACTAGAGTAACAGTCTGATGTCATAAAGCTGTGAAGTCTCTGTCTGAGGGGAGAACTAGAGTAACAGTCTGATGTCATAAAGCTGTGAAGTCTCTGTCTGCCAGGAGAACTAGAGTAACAGTCTGATGTCATAAAGCTGTGAAGTCTCTGTCTGAGGGGAGAACTAGAGTAACAGTCTGATGTCATAAAGCTGTGAAGTCTCTGTCTGAGGGGAGAACTAGAGTAACAGTCTGATGTCATAAAGCTGTGAAGTCTCTGTGAGGGGAGAACTAGAGCAACAGTCTGATGTCATAAAGCTGTGAAGTCTCTGTCTGCCAGGAGAACTAGAGTAACAGTCTGATGTCATAAAGCTGTGAAGTCTCTGTCTGAGGGGAGAACTAGAGTAACAGTCTGATGTCATAAAGCTGTGAAGTCTCTGTCTGAGGGGAGAACTAGAGTAACAGTCTGATGTCATAAAGCTGTGAAGTCTCTGTCTGAGGGGAGAACTAGAGTAACAGTCTGATGTCATAAAGCTGTGAAGTCTCTGTCTGAGGGGAGAACTAGAGTAACAGTCTGATGTCATAAAGCTGTGAAGTCTCTGTCTGAGGGGAGAACTAGAGCAACAGTCTGATGTCATAAAGCTGTGAAGTCTCTGTCTGCCAGGAGAACTAGAGTAACAGTCTGATGTCATAAAGCTGTGAAGTCTCTGTCTGCCAGGAGAACTAGAGCAACAGTCTGATGTCATAAAGCTGTGAAGTCTCTGTCTGAGGGGAGAACTAGAGTAACAGTCTGATGTCATAAAGCTGTGAAGTCTCTGTGAGGGGAGAACTAGAGCAACAGTCTGATGTCATAAAGCTGTGAAGTCTCTGTCTGCCAGGAGAACTAGAGTAACAGTCTGATGTCATAAAGCTGTGAAGTCTCTGTCTGAGGGGAGAACTAGAGTAACAGTCTGATGTCATAAAGCTGTGAAGTCTCTGTCTGAGGGGAGAACTAGAGTAACAGTCTGATGTCATAAAGCTGTGAAGTCTCTGTCTGAGGGGAGAACTAGAGTAACAGTCTGATGTCATAAAGCTGTGAAGTCTCTGTCTGAGGGGAGAACTAGAGTAACAGTCTGATGTCATAAAGCTGTGAAGTCTCTGTCTGAGGGAGAACTAGAGTAACAGTCTGATGTCATAAAGCTGTGAAGTCTCTGTCTGGGGAGAACTAGAGCAACAGTCTGATGTCATAAAGCTGTGAAGTCTCTGTCTGCCAGGAGAACTAGAGTAACAGTCTGATGTCATAAAGCTGTGAAGTCTCTGTCTGCCAGGAGAACTAGAGCAACAGTCTGATGTCATAAAGCTGTGAAGTCTCTGTCTGCCAGGAGAACTAGAGTAACAGTCTGATGTCATAAAGCTGTGAAGTCTCTGTCTGCCAGGAGAACTAGAGCAACAGTCTGATGTCATAAAGCTGTGAAGTCTCTGTCTGCCAGGAGAACTAGAGCAACAGTCTGATGTCATAAAGCTGTGAAGTCTCTGTCTGCCAGGAGAACTAGAGCAACAGTCTGATGTCATAAAGCTGTGAAGTCTCTGTCTGCCAGGAGAACTAGAGTAACAGTCTGATGTCATAAAGCTGTGAAGTCTCTGTCTGCCAGGAGAACTAGAGCAACAGTCTGATGTCATAAAGCTGTGAAGTCTCTGTCTGAGGGGAGAACTAGAGTAACAGTCTGATGTCATAAAGCTGTGAAGTCTCTGTCTGAGGGGAGAACTAGAGTAACAGTCTGATGTCATAAAGCTGTGAAGTCTCTGTCTGCCAGGAGAACTAGAGTAACAGTCTGATGTCATAAAGCTGTGAAGTCTCTGTCTGCCAGGAGAACTAGAGTAACAGTCTGATGTCATAAAGCTGTGAAGTCTCTGTCTGCCAGGAGAACTAGAGTAACAGTCTGATGTCATAAAGCTGTGAAGTCTCTGTCTGCCAGGAGAACTAGAGTAACAGTCTGATGTCATAAAGCTGTGAAGTCTCTGTCTGCCAGGAGAACTAGAGTAACAGTCTGATGTCATAAAGCTGTGAAGTCTCTGTCTGCCAGGAGAACTAGAGTAACAGTCTGATGTCATAAAGCTGTGAAGTCTCTGTCTGCCAGGAGAACTAGAGTAACAGTCTGATGTCATAAAGCTGTGAAGTCTCTGTCTGCCAGGAGAACTAGAGTAACAGTCTGATGTCATAAAGCTGTGAAGTCTCTGTCTGCCAGGAGAACTAGAGTAACAGTCTGATGTCATAAAGCTGTGAAGTCTCTGTCTGAGGGGAGAACTAGAGTAACAGTCTGATGTCATAAAGCTGTGAAGTCTCTGTCTGAGGGGAGAACTAGAGTAACAGTCTGATGTCATAAAGCTGTGAAGTCTCTGTCTGAGGGGAGAACTAGAGCAACAGTCTGATGTCATAAAGCTGTGAAGTCTCTGTCTGCCAGGAGAACTAGAGTAACAGTCTGATGTCATAAAGCTGTGAAGTCTCTGTCTGAGGGGAGAACTAGAGCAACAGTCTGATGTCATAAAGCTGTGAAGTCTCTGTCTGAGGGGAGAACTAGAGTAACAGTCTGATGTCATAAAGCTGTGAAGTCTCTGTGAGGGGAGAACTAGAGCAACAGTCTGATGTCATAAAGCTGTGAAGTCTCTGTCTGCCAGGAGAACTAGAGTAAAAGTCTCGAGGTCATAAAGCGGTGAAAGTCTCTGTCTGCCAGGAGAAGTAGAGTAACAGTCTGATGTCATAAAGCTGTGAAGTCTCTGTCTGCCAGGAGAACTTAGGAGCAAAAGTCTGATTGTCATAAGCTGTGAAGTCTCTGTCTGAGGGGAGAACTAGAGTAACAGTCTGATGTCATAAAGCTGTGAAGTCTCTGTCTGAGGGAGAAACTAGAGTAACAGTCTGATGTCATAAAGCTGTGAAGTCTCTGTCTGAGGGAGAACTAGAGTAACAGTCTGATGTCATAAAGCTGTGAAGTCTCTGTCTGAGGGGAGAACTAGAGAACAGTCTGATGTCATAAAGCTGTGAAGTCTCTGTCTGCAGGGAAGAACTAGAGTAACAGTCTGATGTCATAAAGCTGTGAAGTCTCTGTCTGAGGGGAGAACTAATGGAGCCAACAGTCTGATGCCCATAAAGCTGTCGATTCTCTGTCTGCCAGGAGAACTAGAGCAACAGTCTGATGTCATAAAGCTGTGAAGTCTCGTCTGCCAGGAGAACTAGAGTAACAGTCTGATGTCATAAAGCTGTGAAGTCTCTGTCTGCCAGGAGAACTAGAGTAACAGTCTGATGTCATAAAGCTGTGAAGTCTCTGTCTGCCAGGAGAACTAGAGTAACAGTCTGATGTCATAAAGCTGTGAAGTCTCTGTCTGCCAGGAGAACTAGAGCAACAGTCTGATGTCATAAAGCTGTGAAGTCTCTGTCTGAGGGGAGAACTAGAGTAACAGTCTGATGTCATAAAGCTGTGAAGTCTCTGTCTGAGGGGAGAACTAGAGTAACAGTCTGATGTCATAAAGCTGTGAAGTCTCTGTCTGAGGGGAGAACTAGAACAACAGTCTGATGTCATAAAGCTGTGAAGTCTCTGTCTGCCAGGAGAACTAGAGTAACAGTCTGATGTCATAAAGCTGTGAAGCTCTGTCTGAGGGGAGAACTAGAGCAACAGTCTGATGTCATAAAGCTGTGAGTCTCTGTCTGAGGGGAAACTAGAGTTAACCGTCTTGATGTCATAAAGCTGTGAAGTCTTCTGTGAGGGTGAGAACTAGAGCAACGTCTTGATGCCATAAAGCTGTCGATTATCTGTCTGCAGGAGAACTAGAGTAACAGTCTGATGTCATAAAGCTGTGAAGTCTCTGTCTGAGGGGAGAACTAGAGTAACCGTCTGATGTGCATAAGGTGTGAAGTCTCTGTCTGAGGAGAGAACTAGAGCCCCGTCTGATGCCACTAAAGCTGTCGATTCTCTGTCTGCCAGGAGAACTAGAGTAACAGTCTGATGTCATAAAGCTGTGAAGTCTCTGTCTGCCAGGAGAACTAGAGCAACAGTCTGATGTCATAAAGCTGTGAAGTCTCTGTCTGAGGGGAGAACTAGAGTAACAGTCTGATGTCATAAAGCTGTGAAGTCTCGTCTGAGGGGAGAACTAGAGCAACAGTCTGGAGCCATAAAGCTGTCGATTCTCTGTCTGCAGGAGAACTAGAGTAACAGTCTGATGTCATAAAGCTGTGAAGTCTCTGTCTGCCAGGAGGAACTAGAGTAACAGTTGATGTCATAAAGCTGTGAAGTCTCTGTCTGCCAGGAGAACTAGAGTAACAGTCTGATGTCATAAAGCTGTGAAGTCTCTGTCTGCCAGGAGAACTAGAGTAACAGTCTGATGTCATAAAGCTGTGAAGTCTCTGTCTGCCAGGAGAACTAGAGTAACCGTCTGATGTCATAAAGCTGTGAAGTCTCTGTCTGCCAGGAGAACTAGAGCAACAGTCTGATGTCATACAGCTGTGAAGTCTCTGTCTGGGGGGAGAACTAGAGTAACAGTCTGATGTCATAAAGCTGTGAAGTCTCTGTCTGAGGGGAAGAACTAGAGTAAAGTCTGATGTCATAAAGTGTGAAGTCTCTGTCTGAGGGGAGAACTAGAGCAACAGTCTGATGTCATAAAGCTGTGAAGTCTCTGTCTGCCAGGAGAACTAGAGTAACAGTCTGATGTCATAAAGCTGTGAAGTCTCTGTCTGAGGGGGAGAACTAGAGCAACAGTCTGATGTCATAAAGCTGTGAAGTCTCTGTCTGAGGGGAGAACTAGAGTAACAGTCTGATGTCATAAAGCTGTGAAGTCTCTGTCTGAGGGGAGAACTAGAGTAACAGTCTGATGTCATAAAGCTGTGAAGTCTCTGTCTGAGGGGAGAACTAGAGTAACAGTCTGATGTCATAAAGGCTGTGAAGTCTCTGTCTGAGGGGAGAACTAGAGCAACCGTCTGATGCCATAAAGCTGTCGATTCTCTGTCTGCCAGGAGAACTAGAGTAACAGTCTGATGTTCATAAAGCTGTGAAGTCTCTGTCTGCCAGGAGAACTAGAGCAACAGTCTGATGTCATAAAGCTGTGAAGTCTCTGTCTGACGGGGAGAACTAGAGTAACAGTCTGATGTCATAAAGCTGTGAAGTCTCTGTCTGAGGGGAGAACTAGAGCACAGTCTGATGCCATAAAGCTGTCGATTCTCTGTCTGCCAGGAGAACTAGAGTAACAGTCTGATGTCATAAAGCTGTGAAGTCTCTGTCTGCCAGGAGAACTAGAGCAACAGTCTGATGCCATAAAGCTGTGAAGTCTCTGTCTGCCAGGAGAACTAGAGCAACAGTCTGATGTCATAAAGCTGTGAAGTCTCTGTCTGCCAGGAGAACTAGAGTAACAGTCTGATGTCATAAAGCTGTGAAGTCTCTGTCTGCCAGGAGAACTAGAGTAACAGTCTGATGTCATAAAGCTGTGAAGTCTCTGTCTGCCAGGAGAACTAGAGTAACAGTCTGATGTCATAAAGCTGTGAAGTCTCTGTCTGCCAGGAGAACTAGAGTAACAGTCTGATGTCATAAAGCTGTGAAGTCTCTGTCTGCCAGGAGAACTAGAGCAACAGTCTGATGTCATAAAGCTGTGAAGTCTCTGTCTGGGGGGAGAACTAGAGTAACAGTCTGATGTCATAAAGCTGTGAGTCTCTGTCTGAGGGGAGAACTAGAGTAAACAGTCTGATGTCATAAAGCTGTGAAGTCTCTGTCTGAGGGGAGAACTAGAGTCACAGTCTGATGTCATAAAGCTGTGAAGTCTCTGTCTGCCAGGGAGAACTAGAGCAACAGTCTGATGTCATAAGCTGTGAAGTCTCTGTCTGGGGGAGAACTAGAGCAACAGTCTGATGTCATAAAGCTGTGAAGTCTCTGTTCTGAGGGGGAGAACTAGAGTACCAGTCTGATGTCATAAAGGCTGTGAGTCTCTGTGAGGGGAGAACTAGAGCAACAGTCTGATGTCATAAAGCTGTCGAAGTCTCTGTCTGCCAGGAGGAACTAGAGTAACAGTCTGATGTCATAAAGCTGTGAAGTCTCTGTCTGGGGCGAGAACTAGAGCCAACAGTCTGATGTCATAAAGCTGTGAAGTCTCTGTCTGGCAGGGGAGAACTAGAGTAACAGTCTGATGTCATAAAGCTGTGAAGTCTCTGTCTGCAGGGAGAACTAGAGTAACAGTCTGATGTCATAAAGCTGTGAAGTCTCTGTCTGAGGGGAGAACTAGAGTAACAGTCCTGATGTCATAAGCTGTGAAGTCTCTGTCTGAGGGGAGAACTAGAGTAACAGTCTGATGTCATAAAGCTGTGAAGTCTCTGTCTGAGGGGAGAACTAGAGTAACAGTCTGATGTCATAAAGCTGTGAAGTCTCTGTCTGAGGGGAGAACTAGAGCAACAGTCTGATGTCATAAAGCTGTGAAGTCTCTGTCTGCCAGGAACTAGAAACAGTCTGATGTCATAAAGCTGTGAAGTCTCTGTCTGAGAGAACTAGAGTAACAGTCTGATGTCATAAAGCTGTGAAGTCTCTGTCTGAGGGAGAACTAGAGCAACAGTCTGATGTCATAAAGCTGTGAAGTCTCTGTCTGAGGGGAGAACTAGAGTAACAGTCTGATGTCATAAAGCTGTGAAGTCTCTGTCTGCAGGGAGAACTAGAGTAACAGTCTGATGTCATAAAGCTGTGAAGTCTCTGTCTGCCAGGAGAACTAGAGTAACAGTCTGATGTCATAAAGCTGTGAAGTCTCTGTCTGCCAGGAGAACTAGAGCAACCAGTCTGATGTCATAAAGCTGTGAAGTCTCTGTCTGCAGGGAGAACTAGAGTAACAGTCTGATGTCATAAAGCTGTGAAGTCTCTGTCTGAGGGGAGAACTAGAGCAACAGTCTGATGTCATAAAGCTGTGAAGTCTCTGTCTGCAGGGAGAACTAGAGTAACAGTCTGATGTCATAAAGCTGTGAAGTCTCTGTCTGCCAGGAGAACTAGAGTAACAGTCTGATGTCATAAAGCTGTGAAGTCTCTGTCTGCCAGGGAGAACTAGAGTAACAGTCTGATGTCATAAAGCTGTGAAGTCTCTGTCTGCCAGGAGAACTAGAGTAACAGTCTGATGTCATAAAGCTGTGAAGTCTCTGTCTGCCAGGAGAACTAGAGTAACAGTCTGATGTCATAAAGCTGTGAAGTCTCTGTCTGAGGGGAGAACTAGAGTAACAGTCTGATGTCATAAAGCTGTGAAGTCTCTGTCTGAGGGGAGAACTAGAGTAACAGTCTGATGTCATAAAGCTGTGAAGTCTCTGTCTGAGGAGAACTAGAGTAACAGTCTGATGTCATAAAGCTGTGAAGTCTCTGTCTGAGGGGAGAACTAGAGTAACAGTCTGATGTCATAAAGCTGTGAAGTCTCTGTCTGAGGGGAGAACTAGAGTAACAGTCTGATGTCATAAAGCTGTGAAGTCTCTGTCTGAGGGGAGAACTAGAGTAACAGTCTGATGTCATAAAGCTGTGAAGTCTCTGTCTGCCAGGAGAACTAGAGTAACAGTCTGATGTCATAAAGCTGTGAAGTCTCTGTCTGCCAGGAGAACTAGAGCAACAGTCTGATGTCATAAAGCTGTGAAGTCTCTGTCTGCCAGGAGAACTAGAGTAACAGTCTGATGTCATAAAGCTGTGAAGTCTCTGTCTGCCAGGAGAACTAGAGTAACAGTCTGATGTCATAAAGCTGTGAAGTCTCTGTCTGCCAGGAGAACTAGAGTAACAGTCTGATGTCATAAAGCTGTGAAGTCTCTGTCTGCCAGGAGAACTAGAGTAACAGTCTGATGTCATAAAGCTGTGAAGTCTCTGTCTGCCAGGAGAACTAGAGTAACAGTCTGATGTCATAAAGCTGTGAAGTCTCTGTCTGCCAGGAGAACTAGAGTAACAGTCTGATGTCATAAAGCTGTGAAGTCTCTGTCTGAGGAGAACTAGAGTAACAGTCTGATGTCATAAAGCTGTGAAGTCTCTGTCTGCCAGGAGAACTAGAGCAACAGTCTGATGTCATAAAGCTGTGAAGTCTCTGTCTGCCAGGAGAACTAGAGTAACAGTCTGATGTCATAAAGCTGTGAAGTCTCTGTCTGAGGGGAGAACTAGAGTAACAGTCTGATGTCATAAAGCTGTGAAGTCTCTGTCTGAGGGGAGAACTAGAGTAACAGTCTGATGTCATAAAGCTGTGAAGTCTCTGTCTGAGGGGAGAACTAGAGTAACAGTCTGATGTCATAAAGCTGTGAAGTCTCTGTCTGCCAGGAGAACTAGAGTAACAGTCTGACTGTCATAAAGCTGTGAAGTCTCTGTCTGAGGGGAGAACTAGAGTACACAGTCTGATGCATAAGCTGTGAAGTCTCTGTCTGAGGAGAGAACTAGAGCAACCGTCTGATGCCATAAAGCTGTCGATTCTCTGTCTGCCAGGAGAACTAGAGTACAGTCTGATGTCATAAAGCTGTGAAGTCTCTGTCTGCCAGGAGAACTATGAGTAACAGTCTGATGTCATAAAGCTGTGAAGTCTCTGTCTGAGGGGAGAACTAGAGTAACAGTCTGATGTCATAAAGCTGTGAAGTCTCTGTCTGAGGGGAGACTAGAGGCAACAGTCTGATGCCATAAAGCTGTCGATTCCTCTGTCTGCCAGGAGAACTAGAGTAACAGTCTGATGTCATAAAGCTGTGAAGTCTCTGTCTGCCAGGAGAACTAGTAGTAACAGTCTGATGTCATAAAGCTGTGAAGTCTCTGTCTGCCAGGAGGAACTAGAGTAACAGTCTGATGTCATAAAGCTGTGAAGTCTCTGTCTGCCAGGAGAACTAGATAACAGTCTGATGTCATAAAGCTGTGAAGTCTCTGTCTGCCAGGAGAACTAGAGTAACAGTCTGATGTCATAAAGCTGTGAAGTCTCTGTCTGCCAGGAGAACTAGAGCAACAGTCTGATGTCATAAAGCTGTGAAGTCTCGTCTGGGGGGGAGAACTAGAGTAACAGTCTGATGTCATAAAGCTGTGAAGTCTCTGTCTGAGGGGAGAACTAGAGTAACAGTCTGATGTCATAAAGCTGTGAAGTCTCTGTCTGAGGGGAGAACTAGAGCAACAGTCTGATGTCATAAAGCTGTGAAGTCTCTGTCTGCCAGGAAACTAGAGTAACAGTCTGATGTCATAAAGCTGTGAAGTCTCTGTCTGAGGGAGAACTAGAGCAACAGTCTGATGTCATAAAGCTGTGAAGTCTCTGTCTGAGGGGAGAACTAGAGTAACAGTCTGATGTCATAAAGCTGTGAAGTCTCTGTCTGAGGGGAGAACTAGAGTAACAGTCTGATGTCATAAAGCTGTGAAGTCTCTGTCTGAGGGGAGAACTAGAGTAACAGTCTGATGTCATAAAGCTGTGAAGTCTCTGTCTGAGGGGAGAACTAGAGTAACAGTCTGATGTCATAAAGCTGTGAAGTCTCTGTCTGAGGGGAGAACTAGAGTAACAGTCTGAATGTCATAAAGCTGTGAAGTCTCTGTCTGAGGGGAGAACTAGAGCAACAGTCTGATGCCATAAAGCTGTCGATTCTCTGTCTGCCAGGAGAACTAGAGTAACAGTCTGATGTCATAAGCTGTGAAGTCTCTGTCTGCCAGGAGAACTAGAGCAACAGTCTGATGTCATAAAGCTGTGAAGTCTCTGTCTGAGGGGGAGAACTAGAGTAACAGTCTGATGTCATAAAGCTGTGAAGTCTCTGTCTGAGGGGAGAACTAGAGCAACAGTCTGATGTCATAAAGCTGTGAAGTCTCTGTCTGAGGGGAGAACTAGAGCAACAGTCTGATGTCATAAAGCTGTGAAGTCTCTGTCTGCCAGGAGAACTAGAGCAACAGTCTGATGTCATAAAGCTGTGAAGTCTGTCTGAGGGAGAACTAGAGCAACAGTCTGATGTCATAAGCTGTGAAGTCTCTGTCTGAGGGGAGAACTAGAGTAACAGTCTGATGTCATAAAGCTGTGAAGTCTCTGTCTGAGGGGAGAACTAGAGTAACAGTCTGATGTCATAAAGCTGTGAAGTCTCTGTCTGAGGGGAGAACTAGAGTAACAGTCTGATGTCATAAAGCTGTGAAGTCTCTGTGAGGGGAGAACTAGAGCAACAGTCTGATGTCATAAAGCTGTCGATTCTCTGTCTGCCAGGAGAACTAGAGTAACAGTCTGATGTCATAAAGCTGTGAAGTCTCTGTCTGCCAGGAGAACTAGAGCAACAGTCTGATGCCATAAAGCTGTGAAGTCTCTGTCTGCCAGGAGAACTAGAGCAACAGTCTGATGTCATAAAGCTGTGAAGTCTCTGTCTGCCAGGAGAACTAGAGTAACAGTCTGATGTCATAAAGCTGTGAAGTCTCTGTCTGCCAGGAGAACTAGAGTAACAGTCTGATGTCATAAAGCTGTGAAGTCTCTGTCTGCCAGGAGAACTAGAGTAACAGTCTGATGTCATAAAGCTGTGAAGTCTCTGTCTGAGGGGAGAACTAGAGTAACAGTCTGATGTCATAAAGCTGTGAAGTCTCTGTCTGAGGGGAGAACTAGAGCAACAGTCTGATGTCATAAAGCTGTGAAGTCTCTGTCTGAGGGGAGAACTAGAGCAACAGTCTGATGTCATAAAGCTGTGAAGTCTCTGTCTGCCAGGAGAACTAGAGCAACAGTCTGATGTCATAAAGCTGTGAAGTCTGTCTGAGGGGAGAACTAGAGCAACAGTCTGATGTCATAAAGCTGTGAAGTCTCTGTCTGAGGGGAGAACTAGAGTAACAGTCTGATGTCATAAAGCTGTGAAGTCTCTGTCTGAGGGGAGAACTAGAGTAACAGTCTGATGTCATAAAGCTGTGAAGTCTCTGTCTGAGGGGAGAACTAGAGTAACAGTCTGATGTCATAAAGCTGTGAAGTCTCTGTGAGGGGAGAACTAGAGCAACAGTCTGATGTCATAAAGCTGTCGATTCTCTGTCTGCCAGGAGAACTAGAGTAACAGTCTGATGTCATAAAGCTGTGAAGTCTCTGTCTGCCAGGAGAACTAGAGCAACAGTCTGATGCCATAAAGCTGTGAAGTCTCTGTCTGCCAGGAGAACTAGAGCAACAGTCTGATGTCATAAAGCTGTGAAGTCTCTGTCTGCCAGGAGAACTAGAGTAACAGTCTGATGTCATAAAGCTGTGAAGTCTCTGTCTGCCAGGAGAACTAGAGTAACAGTCTGATGTCATAAAGCTGTGAAGTCTCTGTCTGCCAGGAGAACTAGAGTAACAGTCTGATGTCATAAAGCTGTGAAGGCTCTGTCTGCCAGGAGAACTAGAGCAACAGTCTGATGTCATAAAACTGTGAAGTCTCTGTCTGAGGGGAGAACTAGAGTAACAGTCTGATGTCATAAAGCTGTGAAGTCTCTGTCTGAGGGGAGAACTAGAGCAACAGTCTGATGTCATAAAGCTGTGAAGTCTCTGTCTGCCAGGAGAACTAGAGTAACAGTCTGATGTCATAAAGCTGTGAAGTCTCTGTCTGAGGGGAGAACTAGAGCAACAGTCTGATGTCATAAAGCTGTGAAGTCTCTGTCTGAGGGGAGAACTAGAGTAACAGTCTGATGTCATAAAGCTGTGAAGTCTCTGTGAGGGGAGAACTAGAGCAACATTCTGATGCCATAAAGCTGTCGATTCTCTGTCTGCCAGGAGAACTAGAGTAACAGTCTGATGTCATAAAGCTGTGAAGTCTCTGTCTGCCGGGAGAACTAGAGTAACAGTCTGATGTCATAAAGCTGTGAAGTCTCTGTCTGCCAGGAGAACTAGAGCAACAGTCTGATGCCATAAAGCTGTCGATTCTCTGTCTGCCAGGAGAACTAGAGTAACAGTCTGATGTCATAAAGCTGTGAAGTCTCTGTCTGCCAGGAGAACTAGAGTAACAGTCTGATGTCATAAAGCTGTGAAGTCTCTGTCTGAGGGGAGAACTAGAGTAACAGTCTGATGTCATAAAGCTGTGAAGTCTCTGTCTGAGGGGAGAACTAGAGCAACAGTCTGATGCCATAAAGCTGTCGATTCTCTGTCTGCCAGGAGAACTAGAGTAACAGTCTGATGTCATAAAGCTGTGAAGTCTCTGTCTGCCAGGAGAATTAGAGCAACAGTCTGATGTCATAAAGCTGTGAAGTCTCTGTCTGAGCGGAGAACTAGAGTAACAGTCTGATGTCATAAAGCTGTGAAGTCTCTGTCTGAGGGGAGAACTAGAGCAACAGTCTGATGCCATAAAGCTGTCGATTCTCTGTCTGCCAGGAGAACTAGAGTAACAGTCTGATGTCATAAAGCTGTGAAGTCTCTGTCTGCCAGGAGAACTAGAGCAACAGTCTGATGCCATAAAGCTGTGAAGTCTCTGTCTGCCAGGAGAACTAGAGCAACAGTCTGATGTCATAAAGCTGTGAAGTCTCTGTCTGCCAGGAGAACTAGAGTAACAGTCTGATGTCATAAAGCTGTGAAGTCTCTGTCTGCCAGGAGAACTAGAGTAACAGTCTGATGTCATAAAGCTGTGAAGTCTCTGTCTGCCAGGAGAACTAGAGTAACAGTCTGATGTCATAAAGCTGTGAAGTCTCTGTCTGCCAGGAGAACTAGAGCAACAGTCTGATGTCATAAAGCTGTGAAGTCTCTGTCTGGGGGGAGAACTAGAGTAACAGTCTGATGTCATAAAGCTGTGAAGTCTCTGTCTGAGGGGAGAACTAGAGTAACAGTCTGATGTCATAAAGCTGTGAAGTCTCTGTCTGAGGGGAGAACTAGAGCAACAGTCTGATGTCATAAAGCTGTGAAGTCTCTGTCTGAGGGGAGAACTAGAGCAACAGTCTGATGTCATAAAGCTGTGAAGTCTCTGTCTGCCAGGAGAACTAGAGTAACAGTCTGATGTCATAAAGCTGTGAAGTCTCTGTCTGAGGGGAGAACTAGAGCAACAGTCTGATGTCATAAAGCTGTGAAGTCTCTGTCTGAGGGGAGAACTAGAGTAACAGTCTGATGTCATAAAGCTGTGAAGTCTCTGTCTGAGGGGAGAACTAGAGTAACAGTCTGATGTCATAAAGCTGTGAAGTCTCTGTCTGCCAGGAGAACTAGAGTAACAGTCTGATGTCATAAAGCTGTGAAGTCTCTGTCTGAGGGGAGAACTAGAGTAACAGTCTGATGTCATAAAGCTGTGAAGTCTCTGTCTGAGGGGAGAACTAGAGCAACAGTCTGATGTCATAAAGCTGTGAAGTCTCTGTGAGGGGAGAACTAGAGCAACAGTCTGATGTCATAAAGCTGTGAAGTCTCTGTCTGAGGGGAGAACTAGAGTAACAGTCTGATGTCATAAAGCTGTGAAGTCTCTGTCTGAGGGGAGAACTAGAGTAACAGTCTGATGTCATAAAGCTGTGAAGTCTCTGTGAGGGGAGAACTAGAGCAACAGTCTGATGTCATAAAGCTGTGAAGTCTCTGTCTGCATACCAAATGGCACCCTAATCCATTTTTAGTGCACTAGTTTTGACCCGGGCTCGTGGGGAACGTAGGGATTTAAAAGTGCTATTTGGGATGTACCTTCTTTGACCCACCCAAAAGAACTTGTCAAAACAGCCATGATGGCTTCAAGCGTAACTAACCGGGCTGGAATTTCCCCCCGAGCTCAGAGACCAAACGTCTTTCTGATGTCTAACATGTGGCGGAGGGGCTACCAACTACAGTCTACTGTTGATATGTACACAGGATGATAAGTGATTTAACTTGTACTTCACTCGTTAATTATACCCTGCTTGCTTTCAAACCGTACAGCAGAGGTAGAGGTCTATTGATACTTCCTTCTATAGTCAGCTTTAAGACTCAGTCCCAAGTGGCACCCTAGTCCCTATGAGCCCTGGTCAAACGTAATGCACTATATAGGGAATAGGGTGTGTTTGGACACAGACCTAGAACCACAACAGCCTCTTGTTCAGGATTGATCTTCTGTTGGACAGCAGTCAAGGAAACTATTTTCTCCTAACATTAAACGGTCACAAAAGACTGAAACCATCGAAGAAAAAACCCCACAGAGCCATAAACACAGAGCTGTGATGTTTTAGAGAGTGA
This sequence comes from Oncorhynchus kisutch, assembly GCF_002021735.2. Classification (NCBI taxonomy): domain Eukaryota; kingdom Metazoa; phylum Chordata; class Actinopteri; order Salmoniformes; family Salmonidae; genus Oncorhynchus; species Oncorhynchus kisutch. The sequence goes on from NC_034199.2 coordinate 50,871,748, forward strand.
TATTTTAGAGAGTGATATCTTCGAGAGTGAGTCAACAGGTATAGAGCAGGAGGTGAAACACTGTCTGTACTTTTGTCATGTATACTAAATGCCATCTATCATCTCTGTATTCAAAGGATCAGCGCTAGGTCGGAGGCAGCTAGGTCGGGGGCAGCTAGGTCGGAGGCAGCTAGCCAAGCTAGGTCGGAGGCAGCTAGCCAAGCTAGGTCGGAGGCAGCTAGGTCGGGGGGCAGCTAGGCCGGGGGCAGCTAGGTCAGGGGGCAGCTAGGCCGGGGGCAGCTAGGTCGGGGGGCAGCTAGGCCGGGGGCAGCTAGGTCGGGGGGCAGCTAGGCCGGGGGCAGCTAGGTCGGGGGGCAGCTAGATCGGGGGGCAGCTAGGTCGGAGGCAGCTAGGTCGGGGGGCAGCTAGGCCGGGGGCAGCTAGGCCGCATATTCCATTTGAGTTAACATTAATAAACCCGTTCAGAGATCAGGTTCATACCTGTTTGTCTATGGCCGGATAAGATCAATTTCCTAAGAGGGATTCAACTTAATTTATTCCTTTTGAGTTTACAATCATTTATATTTTCTATGAGTAACAATGTGGGGAGCTCCACACAGCTGATGATTCTATCATAAAGAAAGCTACAGAGTATCGACTCTGAGTCTAGCCTTGATTTATCCAGGCTTCTTATCGTGATGAGCAAGACGATGAAGTAAACCTCTGAGTCTGCATGATGTTATTTCTGTGTGGTGAAGTCAGTCTGCCCTCTAATGCCCTGCAGCGTGTCTGACTGACTGAGGTTACAGCTGGAGACGAGGTTCACAGCCAGAGGAGCTGAGTATGTTCCCACCTCCCAGATGATTCCTTCTTCTTTTCATCTCTCTTCCTCTCTCCTCCTCCATCCTCTCCTCTCTCCTCTCTTCTCTCTCCACCTCCTCCTCTTCCTCTCTCCTCCTCCATCCTCTCCTCTCTCCTCTACCTCCTCCTTCTCTCTCCTCTTTCCAATCTCCTCCTCTCTCATTCTCTCTCCTCCAGCCACAAGAGGTAACTCATCTCCCATAAATAGCCCTGAGCATTTACTGCTTTCTGTAGTTGGTTCGGTTACAGTTTTTGAAAATTGAGAATCACGTTTTTTCACATTCGGTTTCGATGTATTCATTCACAATAAATGTGTTATTGGGGTTCGATGCTGCAACAACACAGACTAAAACAATTGATGGTAGTGACTGCCCATCACTGTCACTTCATAAGGCTCCAATCATCATTTATTCACAACACTTTACTTCACATGATGATGATTATTTAATTAATAAAACCCCCATGATGCTCGTGACTGACCATTTCTGCATATCACTTATTAATAAACCCTAGTTTATTCACTACTTTAACAAAGTACTGTATTGTGTGTTGTCTTCCCCTATGGGAGATGTCCATTAAAACGTTAATCATTTAAACATTTCCTGTCCAAAGCTGTTGTGTATATTACATTGTTTAATTTCATGCCTTTTAATTTTATTCAAAGTTATCATCTATCTCATCTCTGCTCAGGAAGTAGCAGCCAGCCATCTACCGCTGTGCTCCCCAAAGACTCCTGCTTCAGGCTGGCTACTGGCTAGCTGGCTGGCTGCATAGCTGGCTAGCTGACAGGCTAGCTGGCTAGCTGGCTACTGGCTAGCTGGCTGGCTGACTGGCTAGCTGGCTACTGGCTAGCTGGCTGGCTGACAGGCTAGCTGGCGACTGGCTAGCTGGATGGCTGGCTGCATAGCTGGCTAGCAGACAGGCTAGCTGGCTACTGGCTAGCTGGCTGGCTGGCTAGATGGCTGGCTGCATAGCTGGCTAGCTGACAGGCTAGCTGGCTAGCTGGATGGCTAGATGGCTGGCTGCATAGCTGGCTAGCTGACAGGCTAGCTGGCTAGCTGCCTGCCGTCCTACCAAATCCACAGTAGTTCTTCACAGTAGATAAGGAATACTTTTAACACTGCCAAATAGCAACTATCAATCAATTAGATGCATTGTCATGTAGAGATACCTAATCAACCGCTCTCTATCCCTTTCATGTCTCTCTCCCTCTCTGTGTCTGCCGGGCTCCCGGCAAGAACCAATGAGGAAAGGCAGCTGTAGACACAATGGTTTCAGGTCCTTGTAGTTAATTACCACTTTTATGTCACTTAAAGCTACCATATGTACGTTTTTGGGCGACCTGACCAATGTGATTTATAGATCTTTGCATGCAGTTGAAAGCTATTTATATACTTCCTGTTCTGAAGTTAAGTTTTTGTGGCTTTCACTTTTAAATAGCTGAATATACAATTTTTTGGTTAGGGAAAATATATTTTGCTGCGGTTTAGATGGTACAATGATTCTCTTCTCCACAAAATGACTGCTAACTGAAATTAGGCGAACTATTACAATTTTAGCAAACAGGAAATGACGGAGCAATTTCTGCATAGTGAATCTTTAACTATAAGGAGTTGGACAACAGAGAAAAAATATCTCTAGAGAAACGGCACAAACTGTGAATTGAGCAGTAAAACCCAGAACTAAACGGAATTAAAAAATTAACTGGTAACTTTCCCCAAATCCCCCAGGTTTTTCCAGAAATCCCAATTGGACTATTCTCTTGATTTTATTATTATTTTATTGCTTCTTTCTTCTAAATTCCAGGGGAAACTTCCAACCCGGGATTTTGCAGCCCTAGCTATGCCTCGTAGCTACTAACTGGACCATCTCACCTTGATGTATTGAAATGGCTGGAACATTCCTCCCAGCCAGATGTATATGGTGGAGTTGATGTTGGTGGATATTCCATCGAAAGTGTTGGCCACCACCAGGAAGTGGTATGGGCCCACGGAAAAGAACTCCCAGTCGTAGGCCCCAGAAGTCTCGAGGGTCTGATTCACCTCAAACACCTTGGTCCCTGGGTTCCACCGGTAAATCACACTGTCGATGTTGTGATTGTTGTCACCTATAAAATACACGGACGGGATTGTATACCACAGCACAAACTGTACCTTTCAACCTTTCACCAAGACAAAAAATATGGCCAATAGTGTCATGGGCGGTTAGCATTTTATATCAAACCCCCAAGACATGCTAACCTCTCAACCTCTCACCATTACAATAACAGGGGAGGTTAGCATTTTATATCATACCCCAAAGACATGCTAACCTCTCACCATTACAATAACAAGGGGAGGTTAGCATTTTATATCATAGCCCCAAGACATGCTAACCTCTCACCATTACAATAACAGGGGAGGTTAGCATTTTATATACTACCCCCAAGACATGCTAACCTCTCACCACTACAATAACACGGGAGGTTAGCATTTTATATACTACCCCCAAGACATGCTAACCTCTCACCACTACAATAACAAGGGAGGTTAGCATTTTATATCAAACCCCCAAGACATGCTACGCTCTCACCATTACAATAACAGGGGAGGTTAGCATTTTATATCAAACCCCCAAGACATGCCAACCTCTCACCATTACAATAACAGGGGAGGTTAGCATTTTATATCATACCACCAAGACATGCTAACCTCTCACCATTACAATAACAGGGGGGGTTAGCATTTAATATCATACCCCCAAGACATGCTACGCTCTCACCATTACAATAACAGGGGAGGTTAGCATTTAATATCAAACCCCCAAGACATGCTACGCTCTCACCATTACAATAACAGGGGAGTCCACATTTTAACATCATAGTCATGGTATCAGTCTACATTTTAACATCATAGTCACGGTATCAGTCTACATTTTAACATCATAGTCACGGTATCAGTCTACATGTTAACATCATTGTCACGGTATCAGTCTATGGTATCAGTCTACATTTTAACATCATGGTATCAGTCTACATTTTAACATCACCGTCATGGTATCAGTCTACATTTTAACATCATCGTCATGGTATCAGTCTACATGTTAACATCATCGTCATGGTATCAGTCTACATTTTAACATCATAGTATCAGTCTACATTTTAACATCATAGTCATGGTATCAGTCTACATTTTAACATCATAGTCATGGTATTAGTCTATGGTATCAGTCTACATTTTAACATCATAGTCATGGTATCAGTCTACATTTTAACATCATAGTCATGGTATCAGTCTATGGTATCAGTCTACATTTTAACATCATAGTCATGGTATCAGTCTACATTTTAACATCATAGTCACGGTATCAGTCTACATTTTAACATCATAGTCATGGTATTAGTCTATGGTATATGCTTTGAGCCAATAGGCAGGGTATATGCTTTGAGCCAATAGGCAGGGTATATGCTTTGAGCCAATAGGCAGGGTATATGCTTTGAGCCAATAGGCAGGGTATATGCTTTGAGCCAATAGGCAGGGTATATGCTTTGAGCCAATAGGCAGGGTTTATGCTTTGAGCCAATAGGCAGGGTATATGCTTTGAGCCAATAGGCAGGGTTTATGCTTTGAGCCAATAGGCAGGGTATATGCTTTGAGCCAATAGGCAGGGTATATGCTTTGAGCCAATAGGCAGGGTATATGCTTTGAGCCAATAGGCAGGGTATATGCTTTGAGCCAATAGGCAGGGTTTATGCTTTGAGCCAATAGGCAGGGTTTATGCTTTGAGCCAATAGGCAGGGTATATGCTTTGATTGAAACCAACTACAAGATAGTCGACTAGTTAACACCATGTGCTCTAATTCGATCAGCAACAGTCATTCAAGAAGATTTAACTGGATATTCCATTGAAACAGATTGAGATCAATTGATTGGCATGTAGATGCAGTTTGGATATTTCACCGGTAAAACGTGAAGAATTATCATTCACAACTGACAGTGATTATCTTTTTAAAATGTATTAGGTATGGCTAACTTGGTGTTTGAGGCCATTAAAAATCAACGTTGCGATTGGAGGATGCATGTTTTGCATATTCTGTAATAATATTCATTAGATTTACATCTGTTGTTACAAACTTTGATTGGGAAATGATGACGTAAGTTGAGATAAATAGGATATACTACACCACATACTGTAACGGTACAATGTTAAAGTAAAATGTAAACTATCTATCTAACTTCATACACGGGCTGTAGGCTTCCAACCTATAGCTTTGTTGTTACACTTTTTGTGTGTATTTGGATCAGATTATCTTGGATTTTGTCAATCCTGTGGCTCTTTGTATCCCGTATCTGTGTGCACACCCTTCCCTCCACCTCTAGACCCCTCCACCTCTCCTTCCCTCCACCTCTAGACCCCTCCACCTCTCCTTCCCTCCACCTCTAGACCCCTCCACCCCTCCTTCCCTCCACCTCTAGACCCCTCCTTCCCTCCACCTCTAGACCCCTCCACCTCTCCTTCCCTCCACCTCTAGACCCCTCCACCTCTCCTTCCCTCCACCTCTAGACCCCTCCACCCCTCCTTCCCTCCACCTCTAGACCCCTCCACCTCTCCTTCCCTCCACCTCTAGACCCCTCCACCTCTCCTTCCCTCCACCTCTAGACCCCTCCACCCCTCCTTCCCTCCACCTCTAGACCCCTCCTTCCCTCCACCTCTAGACCCCTCCTTCCCTCCACCTCTAGACCCCTCCACCTCTCCTTCCCTCCACCTCTAGACCCCTCCACCCCTCCTTCCCTCCACCTCTAGACCCCTCCACCTCTCCTTCCCTCCACCTCTAGACCCCTCCACCCCTCCTTCCCTCCACCTCTAGACCCTCCACCCCTCCTTCCTCCACCTCTAGACCCCTCCACCCCTCCTTCCCTCCACCTCTAGACCCCTCCACCCCTCCTTCCCTCCACCTCTCCTTCCCTCCACCTCTAGACCCCTCCTTCCCTCTACCTCTAGACCCTCCACCCCTCCTTCCCTCCACCTCTAGACCCCTCCACCCCTCCTTCCCTCCACCTCTAGACCCCTCCACCCCTCCTTCCCTCCACCTCTAGACCCCTCCACCCCTCCTTCCCTCCACCTCTAGACCCCTCCACCCCTCCTTCCCTCCACCTCTAGACCCCTCCACCCCTCCTTCCCTCCACCTCTAGACCCCTCCACCCCTCCTTCCCTCCACCTCTAGACCCCCTCCACCCCTCCACCTCTAGACCCCCTCCACCCCTCCTTCCCTCCACCTCTAGACCCCTCCACCCCTCCTTCCCTCCACCTCTAGACCCCTCCACCCCTCCTTCCCTCCACCTCTAGACCCCTCCTCCTCTCCTTCCCTCCACCTCTAGACCCCTCCTTCCCTCCACCTCTAGACCCCTCCACCCCTCCACCTCTAGACCCCTCCACCCCTCCTTCCCTCCACCTCTAGACCCCTCCACCCCTCCTTCCCTCCACCTCTAGACCCCTCCACCCCTCCTTCCCTCCACCTCTAGACCCCTCCTCCTCTCCTTCCCTCCACCTTCCCTCCACCTCTAGACCCCTCCACCCCTCCTTCCCTCCACCTCTAGACCCCTCCTCCTCTCCTTCCCTCCACCTCTAGACCCCTCCTTCCCTCCACCTCTAGACCCCTCCACCCCTCCTTCCCTCCACCTCTAGACCCCTCCACCCCTCCTTCCCTCCTTCCCTCCACCTCTAGACCCCTCCACCCCTCCTTCCCTCCACCTCTAGACCCCTCCTCCTCTCCTTCCCTCCACCTCTAGACCCCTCCACATCTAGACCCCTCCTTCCCTCCACCTCTAGACCCCTCCACCTCTAGACCCCTCCACCTCTAGACCCCTCCACCCCTCCACCTCTCCTTCCCTCCACATCTAGACCCCTCCACCCCTCCTTCCCTCTACCTCTAGACCCCTCCACCCCTCCACCCCTCCCCCTCTAGACCCCTCCACCTCTCCTTCCCTCCAACTCTAGACCCCTCCACCCCTCCTTCCCTCCACCTCTAGACCCCTCCACCTCTCCTTCCCTCCACCTCTAGACCCCTCCACCCCTCCTTCCCTCCTTCCCTCCACCTCTAGACCCCTCCACCTCTCCTTCCCTCCACCTCTAGACCCCTCCACCCTCCTTCCCTCCCCCTCTAGACCCCTCTCCCTCTCCTTCCCTCCACCTCTAGACCCCTCCACCTCTCCTTCCCTCCACCTCTAGACCCCTCCTTCCCTCCACCTCTAGACCCCTCCACCCCCTCCACCTCTAGACCCCTCCACCTATCCTTCCCTCCCCCTCTAGACCCTTCCACCTCTCCTTCCCTCGCCCTCTAGACCCCTCCATCTCTCCTTCCCTCCACCCCTCCTTCCCTCCTTCCCTCCACCTCTCCTTCCCTCCACCTCTAGAACCCTCCTTCCCTCTCTAGACCCCTCTTTCCCTCCCCATCTAGACCTCTCCACCCCTACTTCCCTCCCCCTCTAGAACTCTCCACCCCTCCACCTCTCCTTCCCTCCCCTTCCCTCCACCCCTCCACCTCTCCTTCCCTCCACCTCTCCCTTCCCTCCACCTCTCCTTCCCTCCATTTCTCCACCCCTCCCTCCCTCCCTCCCTCCCTCCCTCCCTCCCTTCCTTCCTTCCCTCCCTCCCTCCCTCCCTCCCTCCCTCCCTCCCTCCCTCCCTCCCTCCCTCCCTCCCACCCTCCCTCGGCCCCTTCCCTCCATCTCTCCCTCCCTCCACCTCTAGACCTCTCCACCCTCTTTCCCTCCCCATCTAGACCTCTCCACCCCTTCTTTCCATCCCCATCTTGACCTCTTCACCCCTCCACCTCTCCTTCCCTCCCCTTCCCTCCACCCCTCCACCTCTCCTTCCCTCCAAATCTCCACCTCTCCTTCCCTCCACCTCTCCCTTCCCTCCATCTCTCCACCTCTCCATCCCTCCATCTCTCCCTCCCTCCCTCCCTCCACCTCTCCTTCCCTCCCCCTCTCCTCCCCTTCCCTCCATCTCTCTCCCTCCCCTCCACCTCTCCCTTCCCTCCCTTCTCTTTCCCTCCATCTCTCCACCTCTCCCTCCCTACACCTCTCCCTTCCCTCCCTTCTCCTTCCCTCCATCTCTCCACCTCTCCCTCCCTCCACCCCTCCTTCCCTCCACCTCTAGACCCCTCCACCCCTCCTTCCCTCCACCTCTAGACCCCTCCTCCTCTCCTTCCCTCCACCTCTAGACCCCTCCACATCTAGACCCCTCCTTCCCTCCACCTCTAGACCCCTCCACCTCTAGACCCCTCCACCTCTCCTTCCCTCCACCCCTCCTTCCCTCCTTCCCTCCTTCCCTCCACCTCTAGACCCCCTCCACCCCTCCTTCCCTCCACCTCTAGACCCCTCCTTCCCTCCACCTCTAGACCCCTCCTTCCCTCCACCTCTAGACCCCTCCTTCCCTCCACCTCTAGACCCCTCCACCTCTCCTTCCCTCCACCTCTAGACCCCTCCACCCCTCCTTCCCTCCACCTCTAGACCCCTCCACCTCTCCTTCCCTCCACCTCTAGACCCTCCACCCTCCTTCCCTCCACCTCTAGACCCCTCCACCCCTCCTTCCCTCCACCTCTAGACCCCTCCACCCCTCCTTCCCGCCACCTCTAGACCCACCTCCACCCCCTCCTTCCCTCCACCTCTCCTTCCCTCCACCTCTAGACCCCTCCTTCCCTCTACCTCTAGACCCCTCCACCCCTCCTTCCCTCCACCTCTAGACCCCTCCACCCCTCCTTCCCTCCACCTCTAGACCCCTCCACCCCTCCTTCCCTCCACCTCTAGACCCCTCCACCCCTCCTCTCCACCTCTAGACCCCTCCACCCTCCTTCCTCCACCTCTAGACCCCTCCACCCCCTCCTTCCCTCCACCTCTAGACCCCTCCACCCCTCCTGCCCTCCACCTCTAGACCCCTCCACCCCTCCTTCCCTCCACCTCTAGACCCTCCACCCCTCCACCTCTAGACCCCTCCACAACCTCCTTCCCTCCACCTCTAGACCCCTCCACCCCTCCTTCCCTCCACCTCTAGACCCCTCCACCCCTCCTTCCCTCCACCTCTAGACCCCTCCTCCTCTCCTTCCCTCCACCTCTAGACCCCTCCTTCCCTCCACCTCTAGACTCCTCCACCCCTCCACCTCTAGACCCCTCCACCCCTCCTTCCCTCCACCTCTAGACCCCTCCACCCCTCCTTCCCTCCACCTCTAGACCCCTCCACCCCTCCTTCCCTCCACCTCTAGACCCCTCCTCCTCTCCTTCCCTCCACCTTCCCTCCACCTCTAGACCCCTCCACCCCTCCTTCCCTCCACCTCTAGACCCCTCCTCCTCTCCTTCCCTCCACCTCTAGACCCCTCCTTCCCTCCACCTCTAGACCCCTCCACCCCTCCTTCCCTCCACCTCTAGACCCCTCCACCCCTCCTTCCCTCCTTCCCTCCACCTCTAGACCCCTCCACCTCTCCTTCCCTCCACCTCTAGACCCCTCCACCCCTCCTTCCCTCCACCTCTAGACCCCTCCTCCTCTCCTTCCCTCCACCTCTAGACCCCTCCACATCTAGACCCCTCCTTCCCTCCACCTCTAGACCCCTCCACCTCTAGACCCCTCCACCTCTAGACCCCTCCACCCCTCCACCTCTCCTTCCCTCCACATCTAGACCCCTCCACCCCTCCTTCCCTCTACCTCTAGACCCCTCCACCCCTCCCCCTCTAGACCCCTCCACCTCTCCTTCCCTCCACCTCTAGACCCCTCCACCCCTCCTTCCCTCCACCTCTAGACCCCTCCACCTCTCCTTTCCCTCCACCTCTAGACCCCTCCACCCCTCCTTCCCTCCTTCCCTCCACCTCTAGACCCCTCCACCTCTCCTTCCCTCCACCTCTAGACCCCTCCACCCTCCTTCCCTCCCCCTCTAGACCCCTCTCCCCTCTCCTTCCCTCCACCTCTAGACCCCTCCACCTCTCCTTCCCTCCACCTCTAGACCCCTCCTTCCCTCCACCTCTAGACCCCTCCACCCCTCCACCTCTAGACCCCTCCACCTATCCTTCCCTCCCCCTCTAGACCCTTCCACCTCTCCTTCCCTCGCCCTCTAGACCCCTCCATCTCTCCTTCCCTCCACCCCTCCTTCCCTCCTTCCCTCCACCTCTCCTTCCCTCCACCTCTAGAACCCTCCTTCCCTCTCTAGACCCCTCTTTCCCTCCCCATCTAGACCTCTCCACCCCTACTTCCCTCCCCCTCTAGAACTCTCCACCCCTCCACCTCTCCTTCCCTCCCCTTCCCTCCACCCCTCCACCTCTCCTTCCCTCCACCTCTCCCTTCCCTCCACCTCTCCTTCCCTCCATTTCTCCACCCCTCCCTCCCTCCCTCCCTCCCTCCCTTCCTTCCTTCCTTCCCTCCCTCCCTCCCTCCCACCCTCCCTCGGCCCCTTCCCTCCATCTCTCTCTCCCTCCCTCCACCTCTAGACCTCTCCACCCCTCTTTCCCTCCCCATCTAGACCTCTCCACCCCTTCTTTCCATCCCCATCTTGACCTCTTCACCCCTCCACCTCTCCTTCCCTCCCCTTCCCTCCACCCCTCCACCTCTCCTTCCCTCCAAATCTCCACCTCTCCTTCCCTCCACCTCTCCCTTCCCTCCATCTCTCCACCTCTCCATCCCTCCATCTCTCCCTCCCTCCCTCCCTCCACCTCTCCTTCCCTCCCCCTCTCCTCCCCTTCCCTCCATCTCTCCCTCCCCTCCACCTCTCCCTTCCCTCCCTTCTCCTTCCCTCCATCTCTCCACCTCTCCCTCCCTACACCTCTCCCTTCCCTCCCTTCTCCTTCCCTCCATCTCTCCACCTCTCCCTCCCTCCCCCCTTCCTTCCCTCCACCTCTAGACCCCTCCACCCCTCCTTCCCTCCACCTCTAGACCCCTCCTCCTCTCCTTCCCTCCACCTCTAGACCCCTCCACATCTAGACCCCTCCTTCCCTCCACCTCTAGACCCCTCCACCTCTAGACCCCTCCACCTCTCCTTCCCTCCACCCCTCCTTCCCTCCTTCCCTCCTTCCCTCCACCTCTAGACCCCTCCACCTCTCCTTCCCTCCACCTCTAGACCCCTCCTTCCCTCCACCTCTAGACCCCTCCACCTCTAGACCCCTCCACCTATCCTTCCCTCCCCCTCTAGACCCCTCCATCTCTCCTTCCCTCCAACCCTCCTTCCCTCCTTCCCTCCACCTCTCCTTCCCTCCACCTCTAGAACCCTCCTTCCCTCTCTAGACCCCTCTTTCCCTCCCCATCTAGACCTCTCCACCCCTACTTCCCTCCCCCTCTAGAACTCTCCACCCCTCCACCTCTCCTTCCCTCCCCTTCCCTCCACCCCTCCACCTCTCCTTCCCTCCAACTCTCCCTTCCCTCCACCTCTCCTTCCCTCCCTCCCTCCCTCCCTCCCTCCCTCCCTCCCTCCCTCCCTCGGCCCCTTCCCTCCATCTCTCCCTCCCTCCACCTCTAGACCTCTCCACCCCTCTTTCCCTCCCCATCTAGACCTCTCCACCCCTCCTTCCCTCCCCCTCTAGACCTCTCCACCCCTCCACCTCTCCTTCCCTCCCCTTCCCTCCACCCCTCCATCTCTCCTTCCCTCCACCTCTCCCTTCCCTCCATCTCTCCACCTCTCCATCCCTCCATCTCTCCCTCCCTCCCTCCCTCCACCTCTCCTTCCCTCCCCCTCTCCTCCCCCTCCCCTCCACCTCTCCCTTCCCTCCCTTCTCCTTCCCTCCATCTCTCCACCTCTCCCTCCCTCCACCTCTCCCTTCCCTCCCTTCTCCTTCCCTCCATCTCTCCACCTCTCCCTCCCTCCACCTCTCCTTCCCTCCCTTCTCCTTCCCTCCATCTCTCCCTCCCTCCCTCCCTCCCTCCCTCCCTCCCTCCACCTCTCCCTTCCCTCCACCTCTCCCTGCCCTCCACCTCTCCCTTCCCTCTCCCTTCCCTCCACCTTCCCTCCCCTTCACCTCTCCCTTCCCTTCCCTCCCCTTCACCTCTCCCCCCTTCTCCTTCCCTCCACCTTCTCCTTCCCTCCACCTCTCCCCCTTCTCCTTCTCTCCCCCCTTCTCCTTCCCTCCACCTCTCTCCCTTCTTCCATCCACCTCTCTCCCTTCTCCTTCCCTCCACCTATCCCCCCTTCTCCTTCCCTCCACCTCTCCCCCTTCTCCTTCCCTCCACCTCTCCCTTCCCATCCTGTGAAGTTATAGTGTTCCCTGTCTTTCATTGATCAAAGCTCAAAAGACCCATAAAGGAGCGCTTTTCATGGATCTAACAAGACATCTAACAGTTAAATCAGAGCAACCCCACATCAGCACAGCCTGTACACCTGCAGCAGCCGGCACTCTGCCAGCACTCTGCCAGCACGTAGAAGCCCGCAGCCCCTTGTTAGAGCAGTGATGCCAGCAGAGAGACTGTGGACTGAGAGAAGTCAGGGAGGTATTCTTGGTTGGGCAAATCTTACTGGTCTTTAAACATTGTATTGTAATTGGCTGAGCACAATCTTAGCCTGGGATTATTGGTGGAATTTAAATCCTTTTCTCCCATAATCCTTCCAAAGTTTACAACACAGTCGTAATTGGCAGACAGACTGCATTGTAGCCTGTTGTCTCTTAGCTGGCCATCACATACAAGATTTAGTTCTGAGTTCTGAGATGGCCTGTTCTGTGATTTGCCATTGGGGTACCTTACCTCGTCTGTGATTGGCCACAGCCAGGAAATGTTGTTCCTGTATGCTGAAGGCCTCCCAGTCCAGAGCACTGTGTGTCTCTATGGTCTGATAAGGTAGAAACATTAACTTCCTGCTGCTCCACTTGTAGATCACTGACTCCTCCCACTCCCCGCCGGGCTGGCCCTTGGAGTTAGCCACTGCTAGGAACATCTGTGACAGGAGGACAATCAAATCATATCAAATTTTATTTGTCACTTGCGCCGAATACAACAGGTGTTGTAGACCTCACAGTGAAATGCTGAATACAACAGGTGTAGTAGACCTTACAGTGAAATGCTGAATACAACAGGTGTAGTAGACCTTACAGTGAAATGCTGAATACAACAGGTGTAGTAGACCTCACAGTGAAATGCTGAATACAACAGGTGTAGTAGACCTTACAGTGAAATGCTGAATACAACAGGTGTAGTCGACCTCACAGTGAAATGCTGAATACAACAGGTGTAGTAGACCTCACAGTGAAATGCTGAATACAACAGGTGTAGTAGACCTTACAGTGAAATGCTGAATACAACAGGTGTAGTAGACCTTACAGTGAAATGCTGAATACAACAGGTGTAGTAGACCTCACAGTGAAATGCTGAATACAACAGGTGTAGTAGACCTTACAGTGAAATGCCGAATACAACAGGTGTAGTAGACCTTACAGTGAAATGCTGAATACAACAGGTGTAATAGACCTCACAGTGAAATGCTGAATACAACAGGTGTAGTAGACCTTACAGTGAAATGCTGAATACAACAGGTGTAGTAGACCTCACAGTGAAATGCTGAATACAACAGGTGTAGTAGACCTCACAGTGAAATGCTGAATACAACAGGTGTAGTAGACCTTACAGTGAAATGCCGAATACAACAGGTGTAGTAGACCTTACAGTGAAATGCTGAATACAACAGGTGTAATAGACCTCACAGTGAAATGCTGAATACAACAGGTGTAGTAGACCTCACAGTGAAATGCTGAATACAACAGGTGTAGTAGATCTTACAGTGAAATGCTGAATACAACAGGTGTAGTAGACCTTACAGTGAAATGCTGAATACAACAGGTGTAGTAGACCTCACAGTGAAATGCTGAATACAACAGGTGTAGTAGACCTCACAGTGAAATGCTGAATACAACAGGTACCGGTACAGAGTCAATGTGGAGGCTATATACAGGGTATTACGGTACAGAGTCAATGTGGAGGCTATATACAGGGTATTACGGTACAGAGTCAATGTGGAGGTTATATACAGGGGGTACCGGTACAGAGTCAATGTGGAGGCTATATACAGGGGGTACCAGGACAGAGTCAATGTGGAGGTTATATACAGGGGGTACCGGTACAGATTCAATGTGGAGGCTATATACAGGGGGTACTGGTACAGAGTTAATGTGGAGGCTATATACAGGGGGTACCGGTACAGAGTCAATGTGGAGACTATATACAGGGGGTACCGGTACAGAGTCAATGTGGAGGCTATATACAGGGTGTTACGGTACAGAGTCAATGTGGAGGCTATATACAGGGGGTACCGGTACAGAGTCAATGTGGAGGCTATATACAGGGTGTTACGGTACAGAGTTAATGTGGAGGCTATATACAGGGGGTACCGGTACAGAGTCAATGTGGAGGCTATATACAGGGGTACCAGGACAGAGTCAATGTGTCAGTGTGGAGGTAATTCTTCGAGGTAATTGAGGTAATATGTTGTCGTGGAAATTTCCTTAATTACCAACTGATGAGAGAGCAAATCACACACCAGTCAGAGTTATGCTTCATCTTCACCTTTAATAATAATTAAGCTTTTGCAATAGCATTTTGACTTTCAACAGTTCAGTATCTCTAATGAAAAGTTGAGCGTGCCTTACACAATGGCAACTGGGATCCTTTATAGCAAAGATCCACCCCCTCCTAGACGACATGACAAAACACAGGTCTTAGGAACTTACACAAAGAAAAAACCTTACTTCAGAGAGAATATCCCCTAGTCAGACAGAGTGGGCTATACATTATCATTCAGTTTGGTCTCCTAAACAAAGCTCTTATCTCGTCCTTGGTACAAAATGGTACCAAGACATTACCCCCACCCTATGATATATATGAAATTGTCATTTAGATAGAACCAATTCTAAATACAACCAATCAGAGGACAAACTCACAGAGAGGAGAGTGACCCTATAGGTCAACAAAGAGGGAGCATAGAATGATTCCAGACACTGTCACCCTCCTTTCCCCCCATGAGAAAAGTAGGGAGTCACTGCCACACCAAAAAGATATGTTTACACATGATGACCCCTTGACCTCTCCCCTCTCCGCAGCCCATGCAACTTAGTCTTGACATAGAACAGATAACTGCCAATGGCCACCACTATAGTACAACAAAATACATTCTTATGAGAAATAACTCATAAGCATATCATGAAAATAACACATCTTATCTATTTTACCCAACTAATTCTGATCATTCCACAACAATGTACATGTAGTTAGAGTTATTAAAGTGACTATGCATATATAATAACAGAGACTGGGAGTACAGGAGGGGACTGAGCACGCACCCCTGAGGGACCACCGTGTTGAGGATCAGCGTGGCGGATGTGTTGTTCCTACCCTTACCACCTGGGGGCGGCCCATCAGGAAGTCCAGGATCCAGTTGCAGAGGGAGGTGTTTAGTCCCAGGGTCATTAGCTTAGTAATGAGGTCTGAGGGCACTATGGTGTTGAACGCTGAGCTGTAGTCAATGAATAGCATTCTCACATAGGTGTTCCTTTTGTCCAGGTGGGAAAGGGCAATGTGGAGTGCAATAGAGATTGCATCATCTGTGGATCTGTTGGGCGGTATGCAAATTGGAGTGGGTCTAGGGTGTTTGGGATAATGGTGTTGATGTGAGCCATGACCAGCCTTTCAAAGCACTTCATGGCTACAGACATGAGAGCTACGGGTCGGTAGTCATTTAGTCAGGTTACTTTAGTGTTCTTGGGCACAGGGACTATGGTGGTCTGCTTGAAACATGTTGGTATTACAGACTCAGACAAGGAGGGGTTGAAAATATCAGTGAAGACACTTGTCAGCTCGGAATGCACGTCCTGGTAATCCGTCTGGCCCTGCGGCCTTGTCAATGTTGACCTGTCTTACTCACACCGGTTGCGGAGAGTGTGATCACACAGTCGTCCGGAACAGCTGGTGCTCTCATGCATGTTTCAGTGTTACTTGCCTCGAAGTGAGCATAGAAGGCATTTAGCTCATGTCACTGGGCAGCTCTCGGCTGTGCTTCCCCTTGTAGTCTATAGTAGTTTGATATCCCTACCACATCCGATGAGCGTCAGAGCCATTGTAGTAGGATTTGATGATGTTCCTGTATTGACGTTTTACCTGTTTGATGGTTCGTCGGAGGGCTTAGCGTCCTTGAAAGCGGCAGCTCTAGCCTTTAGCTCAGTGTAGATGTTATCTACAATTCCTGGCTTCTGGTTGGGATATGTACGTACGGTCACTGTGGGGATAACGTCGTTGACGCACTTATTAATGAAGCCGGTGACTGATGTGGAGAACTCCTCAATGCCATCGGATGAGTCCCGGAAACATATTTGTGCTAGCGAACGTTCCTGTAGCTTAGCATCTGACCACTTCCGTATTAAGCGCATCACTTCCTGTTTGAGATTTTGCTTGTAAGCAGGAATCAGGAAGATAGATTTATGGTCCGACTTGCCAAATGGAGGGCGAGGGAGAGCTTTGTATGCATCTGTATGTGGAGTAAAGGTGATCTAGAGTTTTTTTCACCTCTAATCGAACAGGTGACATGCTGATAGAAATGAAGACAGACAGATTTCAGCTTTTTCTCGATCGGAGCTCGTCCAGTTTGTTCTCCTGTGATTGTAAATTCGCCAGTAGAACAGAGGGTGGTTTATTTTCTCTCTCCTGTGAAGCCTTAGCTTCGTCGGGGTTCCCGCACGTCAGCCTCTATATCGGCGTCTCTTTCTCTGTTGAGTGTCGGGGATTATGGTCCTGGGTGAGCAGCACGTCAGCCTCTATATCGGCGTCTCTTTATCTGTTGAGTGTCGGGGATTAGGGCCCTGGGTGAGCAGTACGTCAGCCTCTATATCGGCGTCTCTTTCTCTGTTGAGTGTCGGGGATTAGGGCCCTGGGTGAGCAGCATGTCAGCCCCTATATCGGCATCTCTTTATCTGTTGAGTGTCGGGGATTAGGGCCCTGGGTGAGCAGTACGTCAGCCTCTATATCGGCGTATCTTTCTCTGTTGAGTGTCGGGGATTATGGTCCTGGGTGAGCAGCACGTCAGCCTCTATATCGGTGTCTCTTTCTCTGTTGAGTGTCGGGGATTAGGGCCCTGGGTGAGCAGTACGTCAGCCTCTATATCGGCGTCTCTTTCTCTGTTGAGTGTCGGGGATTAGGGTCCTGGGTGAGCAGCACGTCAGCCTCTATAGTGTCGGGGATTAGGGCCTGGGTGAGCAGTACGTCAGCCTCTATATCGGCGTCTCTTTCTCTGTTGAGTGTCGGGGATTAGGGCCCTGGGTGAGCAGCATGTCAGCCCCTATATCGGCGTCTCTTTATCTGTTGAGTGTCGGGGATTAGGGCCCTGGGTGAGCAGTACGTCAGCCTCTATATCGGCGTCTCTTTCTCTGTTGAGTGTCGGGGATTAGGACCCTGGGTGAGCAGCATGTCAGCCTCTATATCGGCGTATCTTTCTCTGTTGAGTGTCGGGGATTATGGTCCTGGGTGAGCAGCACGTCAGCCTCTATATCGGCGTCTCCTTCTCTGTTGAGTGTCGGGGATTAGGGCCCTGGGTGAGTAGTACGTCAGTCTCTATATCGGCGTCTCTTTCTCTGTTGAGTGTCGGGGATTAGGGTCCTGGGTGAGCAGCACGACAGCCTCTATAGTGTCGGGGATTAGGGCCTGGGTGAGCAGTCCGTCAGCCTCTATATCGGCGTCTCTTTCTCTGTTGAGTGTCGGAGATTAGGGCCTGGTCCTGGGTGAGCAGCACGTCAGCCTCTATATCGGCGTCTCTTTCTCTGTTGAGTGTCGGAGATTAGGGCCTGGTCCTGGGTGAGCAGCACGTCAGCCTCTATAGTGTCGGGGATTAGGGCCTGGTCCTGGGTGAGCAGTACGTCAGCCTCTATAGTGTCGGGGATTAGGGCCTGGTCCTGGGTGAGCAGTACGTCAGCCTCTATAGTGTCGGGGATTAGGGCCTGGTCCTGGGTGAGCAGCACGTCAGCCTCTATAGTGTCGGGGATTAGGGCCTGGTCCTGGGTGAGCAGCACGTCAGCCTCTATAGTGTCGGGGATTAGGGCCTGGTCCTGGGTGAGCAGCACGTCAGCCTCTATAGTGTCGGGGATTAGGGCCTGGTCCTGGGTGAGCAGCACGTCAGCCTCTATAGTGTCGGGGATTAGGGCCTGGTCCTGGGTGAGCAGCACGTCAGCCTCTATAGTGTCGGGGATTAGGGCCTGGTCCTGGGTGAGCAGCACGTCAGCCTCTATAGTGTCGGGGATTAGGGCCTGGTCCTGGGTGAGCAGCACGTCAGCCTCTATAGTGTCGGGGATTAGGGCCTGGTCCTGGGTGAGCAGCACGTCAGCCTCTATAGTGTCGGGGATTAGGGCCTGGTCCTGGGTGAGCAGCACGTCAGCCTCTATAGTGTCGGGGATTAGGGCCTGGTCCTGGGTGAGCAGCACGTCAGCCTCTATAGTGTCGGGGATTAGGGCCTGGTCCTGGGTGAGCAGCACGTCAGCCTCTATAGTGTCGGGGATTAGGGCCTGGTCCTGGGTGAGCAGCACGTCAGCCTCTATAGTGTCGGGGATTAGGGCCTGGTCCTGGGTGAGCAGCACGTCAGCCTCTATAGTGTCGGGGATTAGGGCCTGGTCCTGGGTGAGCAGTACGTCAGCCTCTATAGTGTCGGAGATTAGGGCCTGGTCCTGGGTGAGCAGTACGTCAGCCTCTATAGTGTCGGGGATTAGGGCCTGGTCCTGGGTGAGCAGTACGTCAGCCTCTATAGTGTCGGAGATTAGGGCCTGGTCCTGGGTGAGCAGTACGTCAGCCTCTATAGTGTCGGGGATTAGGGCCTGGTCCTGGGTGAGCAGTACGTCAGCCTCTATAGTGTCTGGGATTAGGGCCTGGTCCTGGGTGAGCAGTACGTCAGCCTCTATAGTGTCGGGGATTAGGGCCTGGTCCTGGGTGAGCAGCACGTCAGCCTCTATAGTGTCGGGGATTAGGGCCTGGTCCTGGGTGAGCAGTACGTCAGCCTCTATAGTGTCCGGGATTAGGGCCTGGTCCTGGGTGAGCAGTACGTCATCCTCTATAGTGTCGGGGATTAGGGCCTGGTCCTGGGTGAGCAGCACGTCAGCCTCTATAGTGTCGGAGATTAGGGCCTGGTCCTGGGTGAGCAGCACGTCAGCCTCTATAGTGTCGGGGATTAGGGCCTGGTCCTGGGTGAGCAGCACGTCAGCCTCTATAGTGTCGGGGATTAGGGCCTGGTCCTGGGTGAGCAGTACGTCAGCCTCTATAGTGTCGGAGATTAGGGCCTGGTCCTGGGTGAGCAGTACGTCAGCCTCTATAGTGTCGGGGATTAGGGCCTGGTCCTGGGTGAGCAGTACGTCAGCCTCTATAGTGTCGGAGATTAGGGCCTGGTCCTGGGTGAGCAGTACGTCAGCCTCTATAGTGTCGGGGATTAGGGCCTGGTCCTGGGTGAGCAGTACGTCAGCCTCTATAGTGTCGGGGATTAGGGCCTGGTCCTGGGTGAGCAGTACGTCAGCCTCTATAGTGTCGGGGATTAGGGCCTGGTCCTGGGTGAGCAGTACGTCAGCCTCTATAGTGTCGGAGATTAGGGCCTGGTCCTGGGTGAGCAGTACGTCAGCCTCTATAGTGTCGGGGATTAGGGCCTGGTCCTGGGTGAGCAGTACGTCAGCCTCTATAGTGTCGGGGATTAGGGCCTGGTCCTGGGTGAGCAGTATGTCCTGTGCCACTGACTCATTGAAGTAGAAATCTTAATACAAATTGAGGTTAATGAACGCTGTTCTGATGTCCAGAGGCTCTTTTTGGGACACGATGTACAAAAAAAGGTTAAGATCAGCGGAAAAACCCCTCGACAAATAGCAGAATTGGTCAGGACCCGTAAATCGTCCGCTATACATTCCAGTGTACTTTATAGTGAGCATCTTCTGATGTAAAATGTCAGTTCATTCACAGTCAAGTTTACTACAATCTTTCTTCACTTCAAATATAACGTAACACATGATCAAGATGAACACGGTGAGTGAGAAAACACCTAATGTCCGTCCAAAATGGCACCCTATTCCCTACATAGTGCACTACTTTTGACCAGAGCCCTATGGGCCACGGTCAAAAGTAGTGCACTATATAGGGAATAAGGTGCCATTTCAGACACACCCCAGTGATAAGTACGGCAGGTATTGACAGAACAGAGAACCAAACGGCTTCTGACTCCTAGCTGTAATTAACTGTGAGATGACACTAAAGGGGAAGTGGGGAGGTGGTGGTCATAAATCATCATTATAAACATCAGACAAAATACATTTCTGTGATTATACATGTGTGATTTACGACAAGCAGCCTTCAGCTCCCTCTTCCTCGGTTCATGACCACATCAAAGACCTCTCTGTGCTGGGACTGGGAGCAGCTGTGGACATTACACAGGGTTTGTGTTGTGTTTGCTCTAGGGGTGCAGTCTCTGTTGTTGAGAGCAGAAAGACTCGACCGGTGTCATGTTCCACCATTACCCTCATAGACAGAGGTCTGAGGAGTCTTCATCCAGCTAAACTGGTTGAGATGATGTCATCCAACCAGCCATGGCCACTGGGAAAGTTTATCAAGTCAAACTAGTCACTAGTCGTATTGAGATGACTTTAAATCTTGGACTTTGTTCCAAATGGCACCCTACTCTGTTTTGTAGTGCACTACTTTTGATCATAGACCATACCTAGACAGGTACTCACCTTGTTGCCCACAGTGAAGTACTTCCATGCCCGTGCTTCATAGGTGATGATGTTCTGATACACTTGAAACTTCCCATCCACCCACTTGTAGATTCCAGAGCCCGGCTTGGTCTCGCGATTGGCTGTGGCAGCGAACAGTCCTTGGGAGGGGATGTGGAACACCTCGATGTCGAACGTCTCTGAGTTGGTGTAAAGGTCTTGGTAGTCTTCAACATAGTCCAGACGCTCTTTCTCTGTGCATTAGAGACTAGCGTTATTTAGTTGGTCGGTTGTCACTGATGCATCTAGGCTATAGAATAAGTGATTATTCCTGAACACAAGACAACATTTCGACCAGGAAGAGGTTACCCTGGTCCTGGAGTACCAGAGCCAAACTACCAACCTCTGGTTCCACCAATCACCTCACCAAACATAGTTGGCTAAATTCTTCACACCTGGTCTCCCATTAAAATCCAAACCATGACAATGCCTGTGGCACTGCAGAACCAGGGATGTTAACTCCTGGTCTGAAACCTATTACTTCAGTCAGACACAAAAATCTCACCTTGCAGCAGAGGCATCCACAGCCGTCCATCACACAGGAACAAGCCTTTCTTCAGTGTGTTAAACCACAGCTGGCCCTCCTCTGCCTTGGCACAGGGAGGCTTGGTCCCCGGGGTTATGAACACTTCTGCCTCTGTTACGGAGGAGAGAGAGCATTGAGTCGAATTTCATTTCAATTGAATTGATCCTGATGATCCTATTCAATTGTCGTACATGTCTGGTGACTAGATGTATGGGGAAACAATATTGATGTGTATTGACAGCTCCTAACCAACATTGATGTGTATTGACAACTCCTAACCAATATTGAGACGTATAGACAGCTCCTAGCCAATATTGAGATGTATAGACAGCTCCTAGCCAATATTGAGATGTATAGACAGCTCCTAGCCAATATTGAGATGTATAGACAGCTCCTAGCCAACATTGAGATGTATAGACAGCTCCTAGCCAATATTGATGTGTATAGACAGCTCCTAGCCAATATTGAGATGTATAGACAGCTCCTAGCCAACATTGAGATGTATAGACAGCTCCTAGCCAATATTGAGATGTATAGACAGCTCCTAACCAACATTGAGATGTATAGACAGCTCCTAGCCAATATTGAGATGTATAGACAGCTCCTAGCCAATATTGAGATGTATAGACAGCTCCTAGCCAATATTGAGATGTATAGACAGCTCCTAACCAATATTGAGATGTATAGACAGCTCCTAGCCAATATTGAGATGTATAGACAGCTCCTAGCCAATATTGAGATGTATAGACAGCTCCTAGCCAATATTGAGATGTATAGACAGCTCCTAACCAACATTGAGATGTATAGACAGCTCCTAGCCAATATTGAGATGTATAGACAGCTCCTAACCAATATTGAGATGTATAGACAGCTCCTAGCCAATATTGATGTGTATTGACAACTCCTAACCATTATTGAGATGTATAGACAGCTCCTAACCAACATTGAGATGTATAGACAGCTCCTAACCAATATTGAGATGTATAGACAGCTCCTAGCCAATATTGAGATGTATAGACAGCTCCTAGCCAATATTGAGATGTATAGACAGCTCCTAGCCAATGAGGTTATATATCTATTAATTCAAGTTTAACCAACCTGAGAGGTGTAAAAACATTGATTGATTTAATTGACTAAGTAACAGTAGTGGTAGACTGCTCCACACGGAGGCATTACATAGATAAACAATGATGGACTATAAAAACACCATCAAGCCTGGAGTCTTATCTCCACAGTGGTCCTGCTACGACTAAACCTTGCTGCTGACTGTTTTACGTTGACGTCTTGATTTGCTAGCAGCAGTTGAGCCGAGGAGCTTCCCAAATCAAAATCTACGCCCTTTCACAAAGACGATTCATTGTTCTGCCAAGGCAGTAAGAGGTGCCAAAAACCCACACTGAATTACTAATGATGAATGTTTGTCAGCAGTAAAACGATAAGTACGTATTCAATGCCAGATTTCACACTCAGAGGACGACCAGACACATCAGTCAAGCTGTCTGAATGCAGTGGTTAGCTTGGATCACAGTATCAAAAAGTGTGAAGCAAACAAATGAGATCTTAAATACACAATTAGTGATTGATCCATGTATCGTTTAGTTTTGGATCCGATACCTGACGTCACGTAGAGTAACGTTCTGATAGTCTTCATTCTGTTAAGCCTGCACAATGCCTGGGTCCCAAACGACACAATATTCAATAAATAGTGCCCTACTTTTTTACCAAAGCCCTATAGTTACTGCCCAAATACAGTACTAAAGTATTTAGACCCTTTGACCCCCCCCCCCCCCAAAGAAGATTACGTTACAGCCTTATTTCCTCATCAATCTACACACAAAACCCCATAATGACAAAGTGAAAACAGATTTTTAGAAATGTTTGGGAATGTATCAAATGAGAAACAGAAACACATTATGTCCATCAGTATTCAGACTGTTTGCTATGAGACTGGACATTATGTCCATCAGTATTCAGACTGTTTGCTATGAGACTTGAAATTGAGCTCAGGTGCATCCTGTTTCCATTGATCCTCCTTGAGATGTTTCTACAACTTGATTGGGCGCCACCTGTGGTAAATTCAATTGATTGGACATGATTTGGAAAGGCACACACCTGTCTATATAAGGTCCCACAGTTGACAGTTCATGTCAGAGCAAAAAACAAGCCATGAGGTCGAAGGAATTGTTCGTAGAGCTCTGAGACAGGATTGTGTCGAGGCACAGATCTGGGGAAGGGTACCAAAACATTTCTGCAGCATTGAAGGTCCCCAAGAACACAGTGGCCTCAGTGGCAGAGACTGTGAGACTAGTCAGAATCGAGGGAAAGATAAACGGAGCAAAGTACAGAGAGATCCTTGATGGAAACGTGCTACAGAGCGCTCAGGACCTCGGACGGTGAACCTTCTCCCCAATCTATCAGGACAACGACCGCACACAGCCAAGACAAGTGGATTCGGGACAAGTCTCTAAATGTCCTTGAGTGGCTCAGCCAGAGCTCGGACTTGAACCCGATTGAACATCTCTGGAGAGACCTGAAAATATATGTGCAGCGATGCTCCCCATCCAACCTGACAGAGATTGAGAGGATCTGCAGAGAAGAGAGGGAAACTCCCCAAATACAGGTGTGCCAAGCTTGTAGCGTCATACCCAAGAAGACTCAAGGCTGTAATCGCTGCCAAAGGTGCTTCAACAAAGTACTAAGTAAAGGGTCTGAGTACTTATCTAAATGTGATATTTCCGTTTTTATTTTGAATAATTTAGCAAAAAAATAAAATAAAATAAATGTTGCTATGTCATGATGAAGTATTGTGTGTAGATTGATGAGGGGGAAATACAATTTAATCCGTTTTAGAATAAGACTGTAACGTAACAAAATGTGGAAAAAGTCAAGGGGTCTGAATACTTTCCGAATGCACTGTATCTATGGAATAGGTCATTTGAGCCTCCCCCATGTCTATCAGGAGAACAGCAGTATACACAACAAGACGGTCCCATCCCTGTGTTTTCACAGAGAGACACATGAAACACCCGACCCTACATCACTGTCACAACCACTGACTCAACTCACAGATACAGTTACCCTGTTCACCATACTTACAGCCATAAAACTAATCCAAATCCAGCCAGTCATGGAGGGACAGAGATAATCATCCACCAGAAAGATTGTGATTGTTTTGGAGAGCTCAACGCAAAACCGTCCACAGGTCTACTCACCGTAATGATACAGAGGATAGTATATCATCTCTACTCACCATAAGCATACAGAGGATAGAGGGTAGTATATCATCTCTACTCACCATAAGCATACAGAGGATAGAGGATAGTATATCATCTCTACTCACCATAAGGAGACAGAGGATAGAGGGTAGTATATCATCTCTACTCACCATAAGGAGACAGAGGATAGAGGGTAGTATATCATCTCTACTCACCATAAGCATACAGAGGATAGAGGATAGTATATCATCTCTACTCACCATAAGGAGACAGAGTATAGAGGGTAGTATATCATCTCTACTCACCATAAGCATACAGAGGATAGAGGATAGTATATCATCTCTACTCACCATAAGGAGACAGAGGATAGTATATCATCTCTACTCACCATAAGGAGACAGAGGATAGAGGGTAGTATATCATCTCTACTCACCATAAGCATACAGAGGATAGAGGATAGTATATCATCTCTACTCACCATAAGGAGACAGAGTATAGAGGGTAGTATATCATCTCTACTCACCATAAGCATACAGAGGATAGAGGATAGTATATCATCTCTACTCACCATAAGGAGACAGAGGATAGTATATCATCTCTACTCACCATAAGGAGACAGAGGATAGAGGGTAGTATATCATCTCTACTCACCATAAGCATACAGAGGATAGAGGGTAGTGTATCATCTCTACTCACTGTAATGATACCGAGGGTAGTGTATCATTTCTACTCACCATAAGGAGATAGAGGGTAGTATATCATCTCTACTCACTGTAATGATACCGAGGGTAGTGT
This sequence comes from Oncorhynchus kisutch, assembly GCF_002021735.2. NCBI lineage: Eukaryota > Metazoa > Chordata > Actinopteri > Salmoniformes > Salmonidae > Oncorhynchus > Oncorhynchus kisutch. The sequence continues at coordinate 50,896,842 of NC_034199.2, forward strand.
ATCATTTCTACTCACCATAAGGAGATAGAGGGTAGTATATCATCTCTACTCACTGTAATGATACCGAGGGTAGTGTATCATTTCTAGTCACCATAAGGAGACAGAGGATAGTATATCATCTCTACTCACCATAAGGAGACAGAGGATAGAGGGTAGTGTATCATCTCTACTCACCATAATGATACAGAGGATAGAGGATAGTATATCATCTCTACTCACCATAATGATACAGAGGATAGAGGGTAGTGTATCATCTCTACTCACCATAATGATACAGAGGATAGAGTATAGTATATCATCTCTACTCACCATAAGGAGACAGAGGGTAGTATATCATCTCTACTCACCATAAGGATACAGAGGATAGAGGATAGTATATCATCTCTACTCACCATAAGGAGACAGAGGGTAGTATATCATCTCTACTCACCATAAGGATACAGAGGATAGAGGGTAGTGTATCATCTCTACTCACCATAAGGATACAGAGGATAGAGGGTAGTATATCATCTCTACTCACCATAAGGATACAGAGGATAGAGGGTAGTGTATCATCTCTACTCACCATAATGATACAGAGGATAGAGGGTAGTATATATCATCTCTACTCCCCATAATGATACAGAGGGTAGTGTATCATCTCTACTCACCATAATGATACAGAGGATAGAGGGCAGTGTATCATCTCTACTCACCGTAAGGATACAGGGGGACTATGTCGTTCCCAGTGGGTGTGATGGGCATGGTGAGCAGGGCCTGAGGGACAGAGAGGACTGCCAGTCTGGGGTCTGAAGAGGGACAAACTCGGGAGGTAGCATCTGACCCAGGTAACAAAACCAGCTGTCGCAGCAGACCCTGAGAGAGAGAGAGAGTTAGTAACAGACCATGTGTAGCATACCCTATTATAGAGAGAGCCGTTAGTAATGGGTAATGTTCCCTGCCGAGATCAGAATACGAGGAGAGAGAAAAGTGCATAAAAAAAGGAATGAACTCAGGTCGGAATCCAACAGACTCTGGGGACCAGACTTAAAGCATGCAGAAGGTCAACGAAGAGAGACTCTGGGGACCAGACTTAAAGCATGCAGAAGGTCAACGAAGAGAGACTCTGGGGACCAGACTTAAAGCATGCAGAAGGTCAACGAAGAGAGACTCTGGGGACCAGACTTAAAGCATGCAGGACAACGAAGAGAGACTCTGGGGACCAGACTTAAAGCATCCAGGACAACGACGAGAGACTCTGGGGACCAGACTTAAAGCATGCAGGACAACGAAGAGAGACTCTGGGGACCAGACTTAAAGCATGCAGGAAGACAACGAAGAGAGACTCTGGGGACCAGACTTAAAGCATGCAGGACAACGAAGAGAGACTCTGGGGACCAGACTTAAAGCATGCAGAAGGACAACGAAGAGAGACTCTGGGGACCAGACTTAAAGCATGCAGAAGGACAACGAAGAGAGACTCTGGGGACCAGACTTAAAGCATGCAGAAGGACAACGAAGAGAGACTCTGGGGACCAGACTTAAAGCATGCAGAAGGACAACGAAGAGAGACTCTGGGGACCAGACTTAAAGCATGCAGAAGGACAACGAAGAGAGACTCTGGGGACCAGACTTAAAGCATGCAGAAGGACAACGAAGAGAGACTCTGGGGACCAGACTTAAAGCATGCAGAAGGACAACGAAGAGAGACTCTGGGGACCAGACTTAAAGCATGCAGGAAGACAACAAAGAGAGACTCTGGGGACCAGACTTAAAGCATGCAGGAAGACAACGAAGAGAGACTCTGGGGACCAGACTTAAAGCATGCAGGAAGACAACGAAGAGAGACTCTGGGGACCAGACTTAAAGCATGCAGGAAGACAACAAAGAGAGACTCTGGGGACCAGACTTAAAGCATGCAGGAAGACAACGAAGAGAGACTCTGGGGACCAGACTTAAAGCATGCAGGAAGACAACGAAGAGAGACTCTGGGGACCAGACTTAAAGCATTCAGGAAGACAACGAAGAGAGACTCTGGGGACCAGACTTAAAGCATGCAGGAAGACAACGAAGAGAGACTCTGGGGACCAGACTTAAAGCATTCAGGAAGACAACGAAGAGAGACTCTGGGGACCAGACTTAAAGCATGCAGGAAGACAACGAAGAGGGAAACTCACAGAGAACAGTCCTTTCCACCGCCTCCTGCTGCCGATGTAGAACCTGGAGTGGGCAGTGCAGAGATCACTGGGGAAAGGCTTCTCATAGATCCTGGGGGGAGAACAAAAAACAAGGGTGTCGTAGTGTGTGTGTGTGTGTGTGTGTGTGTGTGTGTGTGTGTGTGTGTGTGTGTGTGTGTGTGTGTGTGTGTGTGTGTGGGACTCACAGCTCCAGGGCCATACCGCAGTCCACTCTGAGTGTAGCATAGCGCCCGGTGACGGCCACCACCACTGTGTGCCAGTGGTTGTCCGCCAGCCGCACCGCCCTAAACGTGATCCGTTTCTTGCCTGTCGGGCCCTGGAACAAAAAGTGGAGCCTCTCCTGAGAGACAAGTAGACCAATCAGCAGCCGGTCTGACTCCTCCTCCACCAACGAGAAGATGTACTCGTTCCTCTGGAGGACAGGAGACAGGACATACAGTATGAAGGAGAGACACAAACAACAGGACAGGTACATCCAGGACACACTGAGGGACAGACACTGACCAACAGGACATCCAGGACACACTGAGGGAAAGACACTGACCAACAGGACAGGTCCATCCAGGACACACTGAGGGACAGACACTGACCAACAGGACATCCAGGACACACTGAGGGACAGACACTGACCAACAGGACATCCAGGACACACTGAGGGACAGACACTGACCAACAGGACATCCAGGACACACTGAGGGACAGACACTGACCAACAGGACATCCAGGACACACTGAGGGACAGACACTGACCAACAGGACATCCAGGACATACTGAGGGACAGACACTGACCAACAGGACATCCAGGACACACTGAGGGACAGACACTGACCAACAGGACATCCAGGACACACTGAGGGACAGACACTGACCAACAGGACATCCAGGACACACTGAGGGACAGACACTGACCAACAGGACATCCAGGACACACTGAGGGACAGACACTGACCAACAGGACAGGTCCATCCAGGACACACTGAGGGACAGACACTGACCAACAGGACATCCAGGACACACTGAGGGACAGACACTGACCAACAGGACAGGTCCATCCAGGACACACTGAGGGACAGACACTGACCAACAGGACATCCAGAACACACTGAGGGACAGACACTGACCAACAGGACATCCAGGACACACTGAGGGACAGACACTGACCAACAGGACAGGTCCATCCAGGACACACTGAGGGACAGACACTGACCAACAGGACATCCAGGACACACTGAGGGACAGACACTGACCAACAGGACAGGTC